>NW_028020346.1:0-11075 GCF_054177405.1 Leptonychotes weddellii
GAACCCTATGAGGCAGATGTCATTCTTCCCACTTCGCAGATGAACAAACGAAGACCGGTTGTTAAAGTGCTTGGGCCAAGGACTCACCGTGTGCCACCGGGCCTCCCCAGCATGCAGGGGGCAGTCCCCCTGGCCCCCTTCCCTCATCTGCATCATGTACTTTGTGGCCTGCTTTGGCTCAGGGCTCTCACCCTGGTCTTGGCACCCGGGGTCCCCTCCTGCCTTCGCCGTTCTCAGCTGTCCCCGAGGCCCGCTCACCCAGGGTCAACACATTTTCACCGGCTCTGGCCTGCCTGCCGGCTCCTGACAAGGGTGCCCGGGCCCTCTGAAGGCACAAGGCCTCCCTCCCCGGCCCTCCCTGTCTGAAGCCGGCCGGCGGGGTGGGATTTCCGTCCCGGGCCTGGCTGTTACAAGTGCAACGCTGCTCACCCCTCTGGGCTGCACACCAAGTCCTGCTGCAGACTCCACCGTGAATAGCAGCCATTCTTCGCCCAAGCTCCCGCTCTCCACCAGCGCGCGGCCCGGGAAGGGAGACCTCAGCCTTCCCCAGGCCTGTAAACACCGAAGCCACACACGCGGCAGGGCCCCAGCAGCCAATAAAACTTGGCCCCAGGGTTCTCTGAAAGAGGCAGCGCCAGGGACAGACAGCAGGCCAGGCCCTCGGTGGGGGCAGTGACACTTAGTAGCCAGCACCCCGCCCACCTGCCCTTCGCCCAGCCCCAGCGTGCAGAGAGGGAAAGCACACGTTTAGCAGACATTCTCCCCAGCAGCCTTGCTGCCTTGTTTCATAACATTTAACTTTTTTTTCCTCTGCCGCTCACCCCGGGGACAGGGTCACGTGGAGACCCACCGGTGGGAGTGAACACAGGATTCATTTTCCGGAAGCCGGAGCCACGGGGCCCGTGGAGAGAACCTGGTGGGGACACGGAGGGCTCTTGGGCTCTGCACCGAGCGAGCGTCAGGGAGGCCGAGGCGGGCAGTTGGGGCCAGATGGGGAAGCACGGAGGCGCGCTCTCCACGAGCAGCCTCTGTCCCGAGCAGGCGGGCCTACAGGGCTGGCGGATGACAGCTGGACATGGACTGCGGGATGGCACTCTTGCCTTCCGCCCCGGAGAAAAGTGAGGCCAGGGACATCCTAAGGGGCAGGTGGCTTGCCAGGTTTCCAGGGCAGAGCCAGGCCTAGATGCTCCTTCTCTATTAGAGAGGTTTTGTTCTTGGATATGAATATATCTTGATATGAGGACTGATGTTTAATCGCATTCCCCTAGACATGGCGGGTCCAGTCATTTCTAGAATCGGGTTCCCATGTGTTCATGAGCCCACTAGACAAAAGTCTTTCCAGGACACCCAGGTCTGCATGGAGACGGCAGTGTGCAGCCTGGTAAGCAGTCTGTGCGCCCCTTCTCAGTCTGCACCTGGCACCAGGGGTTAAGTCTCACGTGCGGGGGAAGACGTGGCTTCGGCCCTAAGGAAGGGCACGATCGGGCTGTCAGCCCCAGCCCAGCTCTGCGCCCCGTGATGGCCTGTGCTGGGCACTGGGTAGACTCTCACTATCACTCACAGGCAGAGGACAGAGGGGCCAGGTGAGCGAGAGATGGCACACTGGATGCCCTGTCCGAGGGGTGGGATGTGGGCCTGGAGAGAATACGGGATTAGTTGGGTTTCAAGGATCCGAGCTGGAGGGCAGAGCAAGGAGCTCCTGCGAAGCAAAGGGGCCAGAAAGCCCACTGTGTGTGCATTCTGGGCAAAGTGGGTAAGGTTGCCCGAGGGGAAGAAGTAGGGCGTGAGAGAGCCTGGTCCCAGACTGCTTTTCCAGCCTCTGAATCCATCAATGAACAATACTCTCTGTATAACTACCCTTAAATCCCAAACTCTCGTTTTACAGATGAGCAAGCTGAAGCCATGGTGGACAAAGCCACTACCGAAGGTCACCTGGGTAATTGGGGTCAATCCAAATCAGGAAAGGTGCCCCTGAGCTTTGCCTTGCATGTGTGATTTTATTATCCCTGTGTAGGCAACTGGTGAATGTGGAAATGGAGTGTGTTTGCTTGTGTTTTGAGGAAATGATTAACTTCTGACCTACTGACCTAGGTTACCTGGTTGCCAGAATGTTATTCACCTGGTGGGTCACCTGGGCCAAGAAGGACTTGAGAAAGGGCCAGAATCTCTGCGCTAGCCCTCCTCTGCACCCAGGCACCATGGAATGTCCAAACTGGGAAACCTGAGAGAGCACCCATCCCCCACTTGGGGAGAACATGGAGGCTCAGAGAGGGAAAGGGACCAGGCTGATGTCACACAGCTGATGGGAGACATGCACAGATGCCCCCAGACCACGGTGCATACAGCACATTCTTGAGAAGAAGATCGATGATCCAGCTGACAAGTAGCATTGGCTCAGAGCCGGCTCTGCCCAGCCTGGCTTTCCAGCCTTGTATGGTGGGGAGGGGGGGTCCAACACAGAAGGCTGTGATGGCATTGATCACCCCGGACTCTGGTGCTGGGTTTTCATACCCGACCCTCTTCAGCCTTCATTACAAGCCCTGGGAGGCAAGCCCATTTTGTTGTCAGGCCCATTTTACAGAGAAGGAAACTGAAGCTCAAATTTACAGAGAAAGGACACACAGTTTTTAAAATGTTTCAGTGAGGCTTCCAACACACTCCTTCTGACTCTAGAGTCTGTGTTTCCTCTCTTTCTCCCTCCCCACATCGTCCTGCCCCGATGAGTTCTTATTCCTGCAAGAATGCCCCAAGAGTGGGGAACTGGCCCCCTGTTGAGCTCTGCTTTTAAAGGTCTTTTACAAGTGTCTGGACAGGACGACATCCCGTGGAGACGGGTGGCCAGGGGTGGGGTTGAGGGTGAGCCAAGCCAGCGTTTGCTGCCAGGTCACCTCTTCCTGGGTCTGGGGAGAAAGGAAGCCGTGAGCACAAGTCTGCAGGTCAAGTCTGCAGGCTGCAGTGTGGCCTCTGGGCTCTTGTGTAAACAAAAGGTCCCCAACTCTCTCTCCCTCGTCCCGTTCCCCGCGTTCCCAGTCTTGCAAGATTCGGCAGCATCTGGGAAGGAGGAAACAAAAATGTCCTTCTCCATGTACAATCCCCCATGCCCAGGAATTTTTCAGCTGTGACACCAGACGCCGTTCAGGACCTTGCCAACCATGAAAGTTTCTGCAGAGTCCAGCACAAATAACTTCCCGTCATTAGCACCCAGGGGACGCAGGAACCCTCGAGCGTATGGTTGCCCTAACCTCAGTCGTCCTGCACAGCCCCCTTGGCTCACTCCATCTAGCCTCTAGCTTCTACTACCTGGACAGATCCGTCTCCATCAAGTCAGTATAATTTTCAGCTCCCATAAACGCATTTTAAAAGAACATTTCGTATCACTCTCCTCAAAGAAAAATGCGTATTTTTCTAAAACTGAAAATGACTATGAAAATGTGTGAAACGGTGTCTATGTCCCAGCCTACATCACCTCACTCACCCCGGGAATGCGGCTTTAGCTCGGCCCCCTCCCCCCGCCACCCAGCCCCACTTACACGCTTGTCTGCTGCAGCAATGCTCAGGCACCCTCACGACAAGGGCTCAGTGGCACACCTGTCCCCCTCGGCCCTGCCAATCCTGGGCCAGAGCCTCCTCATGTCCTCGGCCCCATGCTCCTCCTCAGGACCGTCGCTGGCACTTGCATGTTCAGCTGCGGGGGCACACCACTGTTCAGCACGCAGGGACCCCGGGGCCACACACTAGGAGGGCAGTGGGACGCCGTGCCGGGCCATTTAGTGCCCACAGCGCCATGCATAACCTGTCATCAGGATGCATCCAGCAGTTCGTCCTCTACACACGTCTTAAGAACCCAGTTTCACCGCTTAGTTCCAACTCCAATGTTCTCCCTAAAGCCGCTCTAAAGAAAGCCCTAGATTTCTCTCACCAACTAGATTCCTCTGAGATGATCCTTGGCAAGACCCTATTTGTCTCAGTCTGGGAAACAAAGCTCCCTGAGTGGCTATTCCCTCTACCTCTCTCTCTCTGCCTTCTCTCTGTCCTGCTTTCCTGATGCACCAATCCCTACACACTGCCATCTCCTTTCCAGTCCCACTGTGTTTGGCACGGGAACGACATTGGGTGAAATGCTTGGATGAATGAGGATGCCCTCAGCTGAGCCACCTAGCCCCGTGTTCTTCCTCCTCCCTGAGGGCGAGCACAACTGGCCAAAGGACTAGGAATAGTCACCTAACCTTAACTGAGCACCTACTGCATTCTAGGCGCTGGGCTGGGGCTTTCTCACTCATATTGTTCCACGAGGGGCCACAACAAACTGGTCAGCTAGGCTTTCAAAATTACACAGATGCCTCTCACTTCCCACCACCTCCTCCGGTCCCTCCGGGTCCAAGCCACCATCATTGCTCCCCTGGAGCAGGGCAACAGACTCCTAAGGGGTCTCCCCTCTTCCATCCTTGCCTCCCATACCCCCTGCCTTTTCTTAACACGGTGGCAAATGTCCCTGTTAAAAATGTAAATGAGATCATGTCTCTGGTGTAACGAGCTTCCATATCTCCTTATGTTGTTCAAAGCAAAAGCCAAAACCCTAACAAAGCCCTACCTGGCCTGCCCCACCATCTCACACCTGTCTCTTCTCTCCTGCTCCTCTCTGCCTCACTCACTCCATCCCAGACACCGGGGCTTCCTTACTATAGCCAACCCACTGGGCATATTTCTGCCGAAGGACTTTCTCATTGCTGTTCCTTCTGCCTGGAGCCCTAATCCTCCAGGAAGATGCCAGGTAGATATGAGGCACCTCACCAACTCCTGGTCTGCCCAAAGGGATCTCAGTGGCTCCTTCTCTGGACGTCTTACCTGAAATGGCATCCCAACCCTGACATTTCATATTCCTCTGCCCAGATGGAGTTTATCTCCAAGTATTTAGCACCATTTGATATTAATATGTAATTGACTAGTCAGTGTCCCTCTCCCTACCACCTCCTCTAACCTGCCCCTCCCTATCAAGACATCAGCTCCCCAAGGGCAGGTACTTTTACCTGTTTTGTTCTCTGGGATGTCCTCACACCCAGTGATCAGC
Source organism: Leptonychotes weddellii (assembly GCF_054177405.1). Classification (NCBI taxonomy): domain Eukaryota; kingdom Metazoa; phylum Chordata; class Mammalia; order Carnivora; family Phocidae; genus Leptonychotes; species Leptonychotes weddellii. Next base: position 5,069 of record NW_028020346.1, read on the forward strand.
TGAATCCAGAGGGATATGGGGACTCTGGTACATTTATTTATTTATTTATTTATTTATTTATTTATTTATTGAGCAGTCTGAGGCTCAGAGAAGTTAAGAATGCTGCCAAAGATCACATGGCTGGTAAGTGATGGAGTTGTTACAGACACTCTGATCTATCTGTCGTCCATCCCACTCTCCGTCTCATACCCATGACAATGATTCTGCCAACCCTGGTTTTGTGTGTTTCCGTCCCTATGCAAAGCAGGAGAAGCAGTTGCAACCAGATTCCCCAGGACTTCTGGGGTCTCTCAACATCACAGGTTTCCAGGACAAGGGGCCCCTTAGTGGCACCAACTGACAAAGGCCAATAATTCAATGCCAGATGCTGGGAAAGTAAGAATTTTTTTTTTTTTTTGCTCGTTTTGCAAGAAAAGAAAAATGCCATTTGGCCTCAGAAAGATGTTCTTGCTGCCAAACACATGATTTTTGCACATGGTGAGGATGTGTGATTTTTACATACGTATTTTTTTTCTTTTTTCTCTTTTAGTAAAAACAGATTCATCTTTGGCAAGAGGGTGAAAGAAAGGGAGTATAAGAAGATTGCCATAGAAAAGCATTACTTTGCTATTGTAGCGACCAAGAGCCAAGAGTCTGGAATCACCATGGATGAAAGGGAATCAAAAAAAGAGGAAATGAGGCAAAAAAGACTACCAGCGTTTATGAAACAGGATCTAGATTTGGGAGCTGTGTCCATTCTAAAGCACCCAGGTCTACAAGAGTACTTAGACATTTCTAAACTCTGAGATGGCAAAGAAAGGGCAGAAGTGATGCCACTCTTCTTGTCTTTGTCCAGGGCAGACATTAGTAATCGATCACAGCATTCTTTCTCACTAAGCTGGGATGCAGGCTCTATACTCTACACCCAAGCCTCTACCCATTGATGGAGGTTGGCAAGGAAGATGAAACAAGGTTGCTCTTGCACCCTCATCAACCCTTCCTTTTTTATATAAAGTGATTGAGACACAGAGAGAAGAAGCAATCTGGCAGAGCTTACACTGAATGTTCACATAAATAAGTTCTCCTCTGGTTTTGCTGCTGTTTCCCCTGCCAGGGCTCATTCCACAAAACTCCCCATCCCCTAGACATCTGCCAAATCCCTTCACAGGGGGTGAGAAGTTCTGAGGTCCCTGAATACCTAAGAGAGGACTCAGAGCCTCACGTCTGGGAGCTTGGTTTTCTCACCTCCACAGATTTCCCATCGGTATTCATACGACAGGCCATCCATCCCCTCTGCAGGATCACATCAGGTCATGATGGCTGCCCTAAAGGGAGGAAAATCTCCATCCCAGGAGCAAGCCTTTCACATGTTATGAAGATCACTCTTAAAAGGGAACAGTTGATAATGAGGAAAGGTCAGCATTCCTACAGGAAACTCACCACTCTGGAGACGGTTCTGGTATATTTTTCCTGAGTCGAAGGATAAAGTTTTCCGTTAGATTAACATTGCCAAAGTGTTTTATGGGAAGCACATTCTCAAGATGTTCTAGAAGATTTTCCACAAGATAACATAAAACTAAAATACAAATAACATAAAATAGAAAAGACGTATGGCCAAATATATGGGAGGAACTCAGCATATGAAACCCTTTTGTGGAAACATATTGCATCTTAGAATATCAAAGGCCCCGAGATGTTCTTCAGTAAAGTCCTGTATATTGCATTTTTTCAATATGTATTTTCAGCAGAAATCTGTTAGCGTGTAGCATTTATTAAAATTCTACTGGACCTTCTTTCAAAAAGACTGGTAGATATAGCACGTTAGAGGGGGGAAAAACACAGGAGTCAGATTCAGAAGAACTACGTCTGAATCCCGGCTCTATGTCTTTGTCATTTTATTTTAAGGAATTTGTACTTCAGTTTCTATGTAATGGAAAACCATCTAGATTTAGTTTAGGTTTTTAAAATACACTTATTTGCTAGAGATAATATAGATTCATTATAGAGATTTTGGAGACCATAAAAAATGTACAGAAGAAAATTAAAATTGCTCATAATTTCACCATCTAGAGATAAGTACTGTTAAAATTTTGATATATTTCTTCAAATCTTTTTCATATATTAAAAGAATCTGTATACACCTACTTTAAAAAAAAAAAAAGCATAATGTGCCTAGTTTTATATTCTACTGTTTTTTGGTTTTAACAATAAGAAAGAAGTGTGATTAACCAAAAGACCCAACCAGGCTCCGTGTGAACGTGAATTTAAGTAATATCATAGGACTGCATCATAGGAATATTCTCTGGAACCCTTGAGGCCAGATATTTCAGAAACCATAATTATTTGGGCTTGAGAAAGTTAAGACCAGGTAAAAATGGTAATTATGAAGCATCTACAATAGAATGTCGACAGCAGCCTGGAACCAAATGTAATACTTGAACATGAAAACACTTGAATAATCACACAGAGATACATAATAGCTGTAAAAACAAAAAGCCTCCTTTCATTCAGTCCAGGTCAGACTTTTGTCACCCATGAACTTGCAGCAAACTTACAAAAATCTGTCAGCTCGAAGAGCTTTGTGGATTTGGAAATTGCATGCATTGAATTATAGGTCTGTACTATGGTTGGCAATCAAGCCGACCCTTCATTGTTGACTATTTTGGGTTGCTTCCAAATTTTCATTATTATAAGGAAGACTGCAAAGAGGATTCCTGCCCATAAATTTTTTTGCACGTTCGTGATTGCTTCCTCAGGATATATTCCTAGGAATTGAACTCCTGGGTCACAAGAATGAACATTTTCAAGGTTCTTGATATATCCGCCATACTGCTCTCCAGGGCACCGAATGATGTACATGGCTAGCATCCATATGTGAGAGAGGCAGCTTCCCCACCCAATAGCAACAGTGGGTATTATCAGTGTTTGAGGAACAAACTTCAATTTGAAGAGCAGGAATTCCCATCTCTCTTTGAGTTATATTCCCTTTATTATCAGTGATAGTCTATTTTTTTCATATGCTAACAGAATGATTATATTTTTCTTTTTATATTGTCTCCATAGTTCCTGTGCAAAATGTTTTATCGAGATGTTCATATGTTCCCCCTTGACTTGTAAGAGCTCTTTATAGATTAAGTATATTAAAACACTTTGGAAATCACATATGTTGTAATACTGTCCTAGTTTTTTTACTTGAATTTTCAGTTATTTATGATGTTTTAATAGTTCCCTGAATTTAAAAAGTAAAATATGTAATACATGTGGGATACAAAACTACTAAAACCATATAAGAATAACAAGCAAAAGACCTTACCTGAAACCCATCCAACCAGAAATAACCATTCTACTATTTTATTTATTTTTATTTTTATTTTTATTTTTTTTTTAAAGATTTTATTTATTTATTTGACGGAGAGAGACACAGTGAGAGAGGGAACATATGCAGGGGGAGTGGGAGAGAGAGAAGCAGGCTTCCCGCCAAGCAGGGAGCCTGATGCAGGGCTCGATCCCAGTACCCTGGGATCATGACCTGAGCCGAAGGCAGATGCTTAACCACTGAGCCACCCAGGCGCCCCCATTCTACTATTTTAGTATAGAATTTCCTAATATTTTCTGCTTCTCTCCAACGGAGGTATGTCCTTGGGTGGATAGCCTCATGGCCTAATTTGCTTTCACTTATTTTTGTGAATGTTTTTTCCATCTTAACAAATACTCTTCTGTAACTGGATTTTTGTCATTCCATAGCTTTCCATTGCATGCAACCGTCATTTACTTAAATGTTCCCTGGTTTCAGACATACAGGTTTTTTCCAATTTTCATCATTATTTGTAATGCTTTGTCCCACCATCCATTCTCACATCCCTAACTATGTCTTTAGAATGAATTCTTATACTTTCTGGGATGAAAAGCAGGTACATTTTAAATTCCTTTCATTGTTTTTCCAGTAACTGGTATTTATTTTTAAAATTTTTAAATAAAGTGATTTTAAAGAAAATAAAAATCATCCATAATTTTTCCACCCAGAAGCAGGTACTATTGAAAGTATTAGGCTTTCATCTACACCTCTTCATCTGTGCATGATGTTTGTGTACAAATAACAGGGATTACACTGGACACACTGTCTTTTAAAGACAATTGTTTAACTTTGCTACATTATAAACAGCTTTTCCAGTACAGATGTAATGTTAAACCAAGATATTATTACTGGTCACATAATATTACCTTGTTTAGACATGCCTGATTTATTTAATCATCTTTCTTTAAGAATTTCAGGGTGGAGGGAACTTGGGGGTTTTGTTTTCCAAATTCCTAAAGTTATCTGTGTACTGTGATAAACATCATTGTCATGTTCCTAATTATTTCCTCAGGATCCATATATACATACAGTCACTTCTAGCGAAGTCAGTGAGTCAACGATTTATCCATTTCTGAGGGTTTTGACCTATTCTTGTAGATTGCACCATGGACTTTGACCCAATTTATGTGGCCTCCGACAGAGTGCAAGACTCTTTCCCAGAACCCTGACCACTATAGGAGATTATCTTTTAATTAAGAATATTTGGTAAAATGTGGTATTTTATAGCTGTTTTAATGTGCGCTGTGTTTTTAAACAATAACATCAAACACTCTTTCCTATGTTTACTGACCATTGGGTTTTCCCTTACGTCAATTACTTATCACGTTTGCCTATTAGGGTGTTTATCTTTTTCTCATTGTTTTGTAAGCTTTCTTTATAAATTAAGCTTATTAACACTTAATATTCTATAGTTTGGGAAGTATTTTCCCAGTTTTGCTTTTGCTTCTGATTTTTTTTTAGTACATTGTTAGCATATAACAGCAATAATATTACATAGTCTGACTTACCGAATTTGTCTCCTCACCATCTTCTTTCAACATCTTCCTTAGAAAGACTCTCTCCGGTCCCGAGTCTTTTATAAGAGACTGACCTACATTTTCTTCTAGTGCCTTTGTGACTTTACTTTTATATACATATCTTTAATTCACCAGGAATTTATTTAAGTTTATCACAGAGCTAAAGATCGGAGTTAATTTTTTCCCAACATCATTTATTGAATAATCCATCCTTTCCACAAGGATTTGAAATGTCACCATTATCACATACTAAATATTTATATATACTCCAGTCTGTCTCTGGGCTTGCAGTTCTGTCCCATCGATCTCTCTGTTTATTCTGGGGCTGAGGGGAGAGAGATTTCTGGGGTAGAACAGGCAGGACTTGATAAGTGATTACACTTGGGAGGAGCTGAAGAGGACTTCAAGGTCTGAGACTGAATAACTGGATGGATGGTATGGCCATTAATCAGGAAAATGGAGGTGGGGGAGGGTTCTCTCTATCCCGAGTCTCTCCTCTCTTCAATCCATCACTCACATTTCAGGCAGAATAAATTTTTTAATACATATTTATTTAATATATTGGAAAAAATAAGCATGCACAGGGTAAAAAATATTCAATCAGTACGAAAGGTTTACAGTGAAAAGTCTCCCTCATAGCTCCTACTCTTAATTCCCGTCCACAGAAGCAACACTGTTTAGAATTTTGTGTGTATCCTTATAGGATTGTTCTCAATACATAAAGACTAGATAGATAGACACCTCCATGCCTGCACATTCACAGGTATCTTTCGGACAAATAGAACTATACTACAAACACCATACAGCACCTCGATTATTTTAGCCTCAATGATTGATCCTGGAAATGGTGTCATATGAGCGCACCTCATTGTTTTTAATCTCTGCTTGGAGTTCTACTGAATGATGCACCATCATTTTTTTTTAAATTTTATTATGTTATGTTAGTCACCATACAATACATCATTAGTTTTTGATGTGGTGATCCACGATCCACTGTTTTCGTATAACACCCAGTGCTCCATGCAGTACGTATCCCCCTTAATACCCATCACCGGGCTAACTAATCCCCCCTCCCCCTCCCCCTCCCCTCTAAAACCCTGTTTGTTTCTCAGAGTCCATAGTCTCTCATGGTTCATCTCTCCTTCCAATCCCCCCC
>NW_028020347.1:0-680 GCF_054177405.1 Leptonychotes weddellii
TTTTTTTTTAAAGATTTTATTTATTTATTTGACAGAGAGAGACAGTGAGAGAGGGAACACAAGCTGGCAGAGTGGGAGAGGGAGAAGCAGACTCCCTCTTGAACAGAGAGCCTGATGCGGGGCTCGATCCCAGGACCCTGGGATCATGACCTGAGCCGAAGGCAGACGCTTAACGACTGAGCCACCCAGGCGCCCCTAGTCGTCCTCATTTTAATGTGGCTAAGAATCACTTGTGATGACTGCTTGAAATAAAATTTAGATTCTGCCTTTTTTTTAAGATTTTACTTTTAGGTAATCTCTACACCCAATGTGGGGCTTGAACCCATAACCCCAACATCAAGAGTCACGTGCTCCCCAACTGGAGCCAGCCAGGCACCCTGAGTCCATGCTTTTAATAAGCACAACTCACACAGTGAGAAACCCAGCAACAGGATTTAGTGTTAGAAAGAACTATGAGGCTCCTAGCCCCGCCCCCGCCCCCTGCAGAACCATTAGTCCATAAAGAGCAACTCCACCTTGAGCTGAAATAAGAAACTTGCACAAATATGCAGGTAAGCATTTTAAAACTCCTTAGTTAGCCTTATTTTCTTCCATATCAGAAAAATCAACATTTGCAAATATATCCTAGGTCTTACACACAGTTCTCCATATGTTAGGAAAGTTTCCTAGAGTATAACGGA
>NW_028020348.1:0-680 GCF_054177405.1 Leptonychotes weddellii
CAACAGATACACAGATCAATGGAAGAGAACTGAGAGTCCAGATACAAAGCTACACCTATGGTCAACAGATTTTTGACAAGGTGCCTAGACTATTCAATAAGGAAAGAGAGTCTTTTCAGCAAATGATGCTGGCATAACCAGGTGGCCACACACAAAAGAATGAAGTTGGACCCTTAACTCACACTATATACAAAAATCAATTCAAAATGGATCAAAGATCTAAATGTAAGAACTAAAATTATAAAACTCTTAAGCAAAAACAGGGGTAAATCTGTAGGACCTCAGATTTGGCAAAGGATTTTTAGATGTTACTCAAAAGCATGAGCAACAAAGGACAAAATAAGATAAGTTAGACTTCATCAAAATTTAAAATGTTTGTGCATCCTACCGGGTATTTACCCCAAAGATACAAATGTAGGGATCTGAAGGGGTATGTGCACTGTGATGTTTATAGCAGCAATGTCTACAATAGCCAAACTGTGGAAAGAGTAAAGATGTCCATCGACAGATGAATGGATAAAGAAGATGTGGTGTACACACACACACACACACACACACACACACACACACACACGGAATATTATGCAGCTATCAAAAGGAACGAAATCTTGCCATTTGCAACATGTGGATAGAACTGGAGAGTGTTATGCTGAGCGAAATAAGTCAATCAGAGAAAGACA
>NW_028020349.1:0-680 GCF_054177405.1 Leptonychotes weddellii
TAGCTCTAACCTCATATCTATCAAAAGTAAAGTGGGAGCTGTAACAGTACCCACCTAAAAAGTTTGTGGGGAAGATTAAATGAGAAAGTGCCTATTAAGTGCCTGGGTAGCACCTCCCAGAGTTACATACTCACTAAGAATAGAATCTATAAAGGGTACAGAGTTACTACCTATACTGATTTGTCCCATAGAGCTTTGTAATTGAGGCTGGTTTATATTTTTTCCTTTTTTACTGTATCAGATTTTGTCATTAAAATATACTTCATTCATAAAACTAACCATGTACTCTCCCACATTTGGAATAATCAAAATAATATTGGAATTATCTGATATTAACGCTTAAAGAAAGTTCTGCTATGAACTTGTTTTATCCTGGTGTCAGTGGTCTTTCCTTCGTAATTGTTTTATTTTTTTCACTTCTCAGGTCAGCTAGCGAGAAAAATATCCATTCCTAAGCTTTTAAAATGTGTTGCCATAGAGTGATTCCAGTATCTATTTACAAGTGTTTTATTTTTTCATATGTACCTGTGGCTATTCGTTCCTTTTCCTGATACGACCTACTTGTGTTCTGTTTCTTTTTTTATTTGAGTGTGAAAGAGATTTATATGTTTTATTTCACTTTTCAAGGTAAAAACTTTCTATTATTTTTTGTTGTTTATATTCCATTTGATTCAGCTTTC
>NW_028020350.1:0-680 GCF_054177405.1 Leptonychotes weddellii
AAAAAAAAATTTTCCTTCCTTTCTCTGAGGTAATACAATGTTCTCTCATGGTATTTTTTTCTTTTTTTTAAAGACTCCATTTATTTATTTGAGAGAGAGAGCACAGAGGGAGAGGGAGAGGAAGGAGAAGCAGGCTCCCCGCTGAGCAGAGAGCCCGGACCGGGGTTGGGGGGGTTGGTGGGGGTGGAGGGCAGGGCTCGATCCCAGGACTCTGGGATCGTGACCTGAGCCGAAGGCAGACACCTAACGACTGAGGCACCCAGGCGCCCAAATTTCTCTATGTATTTGATCTAGTTCTGGACTCCTTCCCTATTTGGTTCCACTAGTATGTTCAGCTGTTTATTATATGCTTCATTTTAATAATTTTCAACAGTTTTCCTCAGTTTCCTTTTTTATAAATTTTTGCCTCATTTGTACTTTCTTTCAGGTTCAGTTTTAGTGCATTCTATTCCTTGTTTTTATTAATATCAAAATAGGAATGCAAAGATACATTTAGTATTTTTGTGTAACTTATAAATAACTATCCCTCCTTTCCTAAGAAATGGGCAACTTTTCACCTTTTGTTTCATTTGATCTTAACATTTAAGAGATGCGCTTTTTTTGGTTTTATTTATTTATTTATTTTTATTATGTTATGTTAATCACCATACATTATATCATTAGTTTTTGATGTAGTGTTC
>NW_028020351.1:0-680 GCF_054177405.1 Leptonychotes weddellii
ATTCCATTCCTCTGCTCCCTTTTTTATATCTTATTTTACTTCCTCTTTCTTTAGTAGTATTTAATTATTTTAATTTTTAAGGTATCAGGATCTTCTGTCATAAGTTTCTTTCTCATAACTCCTTTAGCTGTTTCCCACACAGTCTGAAATACTGTGTTTTCAATACCATTATTTTAAAATAATTCTTTCATTTCATTTTGCATTTTTATTTAATCTAAAAGTTGTTGAATAAAACCTTTTAATTTTGTGTTTGTGCTATTTTTACCTAATTCATTGCAATGACATTAAAGTTGTGTTGTTAGCATCATTTGTATTTTTTCAAAATTACTGAGATTTTTTTTTATGACAAGACACAGAAAATTTTGCCAAGGTTCTATGTGTACTTAAAATGAAGATAATATTCTATATCATTAGGCCTTGGTCATAAACTAAAGCCTACAAAGTCCATCTTTAGCTGCTGTTAATCTTTTCAAACTGAGAGAGGTTGCTAAGCTGTAAGGTGAGGAACAGTTAGCCATTAAATTTCTCATGCTCTCAGAGCTATTAGACTAGTTTCTTTTTTTTTTTTTAATTCTTATGTTAATCCCCATACATTACATCATTAGTTCTAGATGAAGTGGCCCATGATTCATTGTTCGTGCATAACACCCAGTGCTCCCTGCAGAACGTGCCCTCCTCAA
>NW_028020352.1:0-680 GCF_054177405.1 Leptonychotes weddellii
GTTTATTGTGAATTACAACACAGTTGACCTAATCAAGTGTGAGGTGTCAGATTGCTTAAGATTGCAGAAAATAAGCAAATCAATCAAAATATTTATCTCCTAATTTAGTTTGATATGACCTTGAGCTATAGCCTCATGTACAACCAAGAGGAAGACATTTAAATTGAAAACTAAAGAAGATTTTTATCAACTTGAACTGGAAAAGTTCTGATTATAGTCTTTCCCTGACCAGTGGTATGTCTAAGTGCAAACCTTAGGGAGTCCAGAGCTGTAACAAATTAAGAGGAGAATGCTGCTATTCCTGTGGCAGTGTCTGGAGTGGGTCAAACAATACTAAGTCCAGGAAGACTTTGTCTTGATGTATGGCCTGAAAGTCAGTAAGATTAAATAAAGAAATATGGGACCTCCATATTGATGGTTTCTGAATTAGCCTTAGAAGAAACCAAGTAGCCTGGCTTGAGTTTAGGAAAGGGAAGTCACCGCAGTTGGTGCCACATCTGCCTAAGTTTTTGAAAGTAAGGAATTCTTCCTAAGGTTGTGTGAAGGTAAACTCCACTGCTAACCTGGTCAAAGTGCGTGGGTCGGAGATTGAGTACTAGTGATGTGTAATACTCAGTACTCAATACTCTCAAGGGCTAGTGGCAGGAGCATCGATAAGAGTTTCTTTCTTTCTTTCTTTC
>NW_028020353.1:0-680 GCF_054177405.1 Leptonychotes weddellii
TCCACAACTTGCTTATTGTGTCTCCTAAAATCTAATACACCATCTTAAGAGTCCTGAAGAGAGTATATTCAAGTCCCCAGACGAATGTGAGGCAGACTTGTAAACTGCCTGAAAATTGACATCATTTCTTAAGTCACACACTTAATCCAATGGAAAAAGGTGAAAAACTTACTGGCTCAGGGTGTTTAAGCATACCCCCTGAAAGATCAGTGTTAATCATTAATCTATGCTGACCTAGGGGTGAACACTAGGAAACTAACCTTAAAAGTGAAAACAAGGAAAATAAATTGAGTATGGGCATGGGAGGCTGTATGCCATGGGAAATGTAGATTTCACAGAATCAGTCCAGCAAATTCACTGAACAAATAAACAAATGAACAAAAAGAGCAATAACAACAATCCCTGAGAAGTGAGGAATAAGAATCCCAAGTTGCTACAATATATCATATAAAATGTTCAGTTTTCAACAAAATATTATATGGGGGGGGGCGGAGCAAGATGGCGGAGGAGTAGGAGACCTGGATTTCGTCTCCTCTCAGGAATTCAGCTGGATAGGGATCAAACCATTCTGAACACCTACAAACTCAACAGGACATCGAAGAAAGGAATAGCAACAACTCTCTGAACAGAAAAGCGACCACTTTCTGGAAGGTAGGACGTGCGGAGAAGTGAATCCGAGG
>NW_028020354.1:0-680 GCF_054177405.1 Leptonychotes weddellii
ACTGAGCCACCCAGGTGCCCCTGCAGGGAGTTTTTCTTGAGCTTAGCTTGTTTTGCGTTCTGAGCTCTGAGTTTGTCCTGATCCTTATGGAGACAGAATCAGTGTGTGAAAGACTCCAGATTTTTCACAGTGAGACCTAGTGGGCCAAGACATCTGATTTGCGGTGGACCTCCTCTACAAGGTAAGTGCTTTTTTTTTTTTTCCTGTGATGAGAAATTAAAGATTTACACTCTCAGCGATTTTCAAATATGCAATATAGTATTGTTAACTGTAGTCACCATGCTGTACAGTACATCCCCAGGACTTCTTTCGTAACTGCAAGTTTGTACCTTTTGACCCTCTTCACCTCTTTTGCTAACACCCCCCCCACCCCGCCTCTAACAACCATTAATCTGTTCTATGTTATGAGCTCATGGTGATTGTTTAGATTCCACATATAAGTGAGATCATACAGTTGCTCTTTGATTTTTTTCACGTAGCTTAATGTACTTAACATCCATCCATGTTGCAAGTGGCAAGATTTCTTTCCTTTATATGGCTGCATAATACTCCATGATACATTATATGTCGCTTTTCGCTTATCCATTGATGGACATTTAGGTTTCCATATGGATAAATACCCAGAAGTAGAATTGTTGGATCATAGGTAGTTCTATTTTTAATTTTTTGAGGAACCCTCA
>NW_028020355.1:0-680 GCF_054177405.1 Leptonychotes weddellii
GACCACACGGTGAGCTAAGGCAATTTTACAGACTAGACGATGAATCAGAAAGTTCGAGCAACTTGTTTAAGCTACAGTACTTATAATAAAAATTAGAGCAGGAATTTAAGCTCCCCACTCACCACGCAGTTTCCCTGTGCCATAGGCTGTTTTGGAATTTCTGAAAATATTATTGGACTTAAAAATGAAAAAAAAAAAATTGTACTGAAGCTGTTTTTTCCCTAAGAAAAAATCCACATAAATCGGGCTGCCTTATAATACTGTTTCCATAATGCAGTTGTGATCAGAAAAATCAACAGGAGTAAATGGCCCTTAACTATTCAAATTCACCTCTTTTCTGGTATTACTAACCTCTTACTGTTGACATGTGACTTGATCTAAGGACTACTATTTGAACAGATTAAGCCAGCTTTTCTCCATGATTCCTGGCAGTTTCTAAAACCCACTGCTGTAGCTTATGGACCATGTGTCCTCATTATCCCCCCGCCCCCCCCACAATACCTTCTGAATCTATCCATCCTCGGGTTTGGGCTCAAATCTTCCAGGGAAACTTCCAGGCCAGCCATAGGATTCTTGCCTTTCCCTCTAGTTAGGACTAATTTAGAACAAAGACAGAAACGGGTAGGTGTGTGGACGAATTCGAGATATCTAGTCCCAAAGCAAGACGTCTAGACTGATAA
>NW_028020356.1:0-680 GCF_054177405.1 Leptonychotes weddellii
CAATCACATTTCAAGTGTTCAATTACACCTGAGGCTCTGGTTACCATACTCAGCAATGCTCATATAGAACTTTTCCATCATCACAGAAAACTCTTTTGGGCAGTGCTGATCAATGAATACCCATGATTAATCCAACTTAGCCATATTACAAGAGTATTAGGTAATGCTCTTCAAGAGATCTTTTAATGAAGTTAATGTTATTGCTCTTGATAACAGTAATTAAAATAATTATGTTCATATAAAATAAGGCTTTAATTAATTATCTCATCTTCATTAATAGATGTTTAATCCATTCTATTTTGATCCCCATCTTACAGATTGGAAAATAGTCTTCAACACATTTCCACACATCTTATCACTTAGCCATTTTGATTTTGTACCATCATCATTTCTTTTTAAATAAAATAGATCAGATTTGGCTGCAAATTAATTTTGCCATATTGTCCATAGGACTCTGTCCCTTTACTTTGTATCCCTTATAAGCATAAGTCAAACATGCAGAGGGCCTTCACACAATAGAATGACTAAAAATGCTGATTTATCCTCTATTCTACTCCATCACCACCAAATACATTTTAGGAACAACAGATTTCCCCCTATAGTACAGACAATGTAAGTAAAATAATGTTATCTTCCATGCTTGAAATTCTCCAAAGCCTTCCCACAACACTTATAATAAA
>NW_028020357.1:0-11074 GCF_054177405.1 Leptonychotes weddellii
GCCTGGTGGTGGGTATTGAGGAGGGCACGTTCTGCATGGAGCACTGGGTGTTGTGCACGAACAATGAATCATGGAACACTTCATCTAGAACTAATGATGTAATGTATGGGGATTAACATAAGAATAAAAAAATAAAATAAAATAAAATAAACTAATTTAGTTATCCAGACAGCCCCCGAGGCAAGTACCATTATTGTTCTATTTTATATTTTGCAGGGGAAAAAACTATAGAGCACATTAATATTAAAACCAGCAGCAATGAAGTTCTGGGAGGACCAGCTCTCACACTTAGTTTGTATTTTGTGCTTCTCTATTTGGAAATGAGTCTAGTCCGATACTTAATATAACACAAAATTCAGTGCTTCGCTATGATCACTGGTAGTAAAACATAGACTTGTAATGTTTAACATGTGAGATTGCTGGTTGATTAATTACAGATCATAATCAGCCCAACTTGAATATCTACTGAATAATCTGCTGGGCTGTGGTATAACCTTGACTCAATACTGTGGGTCTTAACTTCTAAACTCCTTCCTAGTCACTTTTAAGATATGTATCCCGTTAAGAAGAATCTTCTGAGACTGACCCTGAGTTCAGTCTATAACTCCATCAAGCAGGTCAGTTCTAGATGTGCTCTGGGAGGTCCTCTTTACCTTTTTGTAAGGAAGGACACAGCAGGTTTCAGAGATGGTCCCTACAAAGAGCTGCTAGAGAAATAAACCATTGCTATAATGATGCTTTCTAACTACATCATTCAAAAAATGACACCTTATCTAAAACTTAAAATTATTTATCTTTGAGATTTCCTTTTCTTGGTGTGATACACTAATTCATGGCAACAACCAGGAAGTAAATGGATATGTTCTAGTAAAATTGCACTTTTAAAGACAATGGAAAACTACAGAAGCAACAAGAACTAGAGGAAATAGGGGCGCCTGCGTGGCTCAGTCGTTAAGCATTTGCCTTCAGCTCAGGTCATGATCCCAGGGTCCTGGGATCGAGCCCCGCATCGGGCTTCCTGCTTGGCAGGAAGCCTGATTCTCCCTCTCCCACTCCCCCTGCTTGTGTTTCCTCTCTCACTGTATCTCTCTCTGTCAAATAGATAAAATCTTAAAAAAAAAAAAAAAAAAGAACTAGAGGAAATAAAATCCCAAGAAGGAGGAGCCTTTATTAGGATAGCTGAGAGTTGATAGTTATTTTCTTTCCTAAGAACATTTGCAGATTCAAGGTGTAGGTTGAGGATAGGACTGGGCCTACACAAACATACGCTGCTGAGAGACAGGCAAAGCAGTAGAGCCTTTGGTGGTCAAGTGGGTTAGTATGATGGATAGGAATCCAAAGGACCTGCAGATGCAAAGCCATTTTTCTCCTGGAAATATTCACCATGTTCTGGAGTGGCATGGGAGGCTTAGGAACTCTTCTGAAGTTTTGCAGTGATTAGAAAACAAGATCCCACTGGAGGTGACCTGTTACAAATACACACCAGGCCCCCAGTCAAAACTTTCCCCAAATTTGAAACAATGAGGGGTAAGAGGCAAAACTGCTAAACTCAAACCTCTGAAGGGCATAACTCACACTCCTGTGGTCTTTCTGAGCTCAAGAGAGAAGGATGTGCCAGACTCTCAATCAAAAGTCCGGGAGGCCACATCTAAGGAATGGGAATGAAGCAGATGTGGTCAAGTTTAACCAAATCTGTAACTCAACCCAAACTGGTCACATTTCTTGAGATCAAAGGGTCTAAATTCTATGTCTGACAAAGCTGGGATAAAATAGCATCATCTGAACTAAGTAATCAAGATTAAAAATAAATAAATAAAAGCATCCCCCACCCCCAGATTATCCGGTACTGAAGTTAACAGGTAAGGACATTAAAATAACCATTATCAATATATTAAAATAGGGCAAAAGAGGGATGGTGGTAATAGTTTCAAAGGAGAATTGGAATCTATTTTAAAAATTAATATCTGTCCTTGATGAGAAACATAGTAATAACCATGAGACCTCTTGAAATTCCGTGAACCCTAGTAATTAGATTATTGGATAGGCTGAGATATTGGAACAATTGCAAGATGAGGAGAAAGGGAATCAAAATCCATCAAACACCTGCTCCGTGCTAGACATATGCTAAGTACAATGCATATATTATGTCCCTTAATTTTCTAGGAAGTAGTTAACTAATACCCCTACTTTATAAACAAGAACTTTACATAAAGTGTTTAATATGACAAAGCATTGCATGCAAATACCTGTCTGCTTATTTTCAATGTATACACAGCCTCCCATCACTGGGCAAAGTTGTAAATAAACATATCCCACCCACACCATCTACGGCTCCTGTGCTCATGAATTTGCAATACCAAAGTCCGTGCCGCTCCTTGAAAGCTTCTGGATACGTGCAGCTAAACTGGGACATTCCTTGTCCAGGAGATTTGGGCACCCTCCTTAAGGGGGCAACAGTGTTTAATCGAGAGTGGAAAATAACTAATTTTGTTTTATGCTTTTACTTTCTCATGCTTATTAAGAGGAGTTGAATCATGAAGTATAAAGTGAGCCACATGATTAGAAACACTCCAGGGAGCTGAAGGACTGCAAATCTTATTTTTAAGAACTATGTATGTACTACCAGCTCTGTTATTGATGGTGGGTTTTGTACACATGCCTGATCTTTGAGTTACTAAAAACTACTACTAGAAACTGCATTCCCAGGAACAATGGAATCCCGTGTGAAGTGTTCCCTCCCTGAAGAATAGTAAAATGTCAAACAGACAAAAGTAGGAAAAATTATGTCTCCAGATAGATGCATTACCAGTGTAACTTCAGACTGCACTATTCTGTGCTGTACACAAAGTCTGCTACCCATCAATTATTACACAAAAATATCATTTTGATAAAGGGAAAATATCTTAATTATTCACTGATATTCATATCCAGAATAACTAATGACAATAATAAAAAAATATGCCCATCTTGAGCACCTGTGAAGCAGGCACTTTAAGTACATTATCTCCTATTTAATCCCATTACTATTCTCATTTTAGAGTTGAATTAAAAAAAAAAAAAACAGGTTCTTAAGCAGAATCACAAAATTTCCCCCAAATGCTCAGACATTAAGTACAAAAGCCTGGATTTAAACCTAATTTTATCAGAGGCCAGACCCTTTTTCACTATGGTAGGCTGCCTTGGCAATTACAGCACATAATTGTAATGATAATGCTGTGTTACCTACATCTTTCTACAAGTGTTAAACTTCCTTAAGAGAGCATTTTCTCGGGGTGCCTGGGTGGCTCAGCCTTTAAGCGTCTGCCTTCGGCTCAGGTCATGGTCCCAGGGTCCTGGGATCGAGCCCCGCGTCGGGCTCCCTGCTCAGCGGGAAGCCTGCTTCTCCCTCTCCCACTCCCCCTGCTTGTGTTCCCTCTCTCGCTGTGTCTCTGTCTGTCAAAATAAATAAATAAATAAAAAATCTTTTAAAAAAAATTTAAAAAAGACAGCATTTTCCCTCTATGCGCCTGAGCTTAGTGTGTGCTTGTGTGTGCGTGTGCGCACGCGCATGCATGTGTAATAATTCACTGGCAGCCATATGGGCATATTGCATTGAAACTGGACCTGTATGGGGCGCCTGGGTGGCTCAGTTGGTTAAGCGACTGCCTTCGGCTCAGGTCATGATCCTGGAGTCCGGGGATCAAGTCCCGCTTCGGGCTCCCTGTTTGGCAGGGAGTCTGCTTCTCCCTCTGACCCTCCCCCCTCTCATGCTCTCTCTCTCTGTCTCATTCTCTCTCTCAAATAAATAAACAAAATCTTTAAAAAAAAAAAAAGAAAGAAAGAAAGAAAGAAACTGGACCTGTATCTTAGGACTCTCAATGCAGTACCGCTTCTTACTCTTGGACAGATTTCCAAAACAAATTAAATGGAAAGATCAGGAGCCCAAAAACGGATTGTCTCCTCACCTTGCTTCTTATTTGAATCTGTTGGCTTTGTACCTGTGTATATTCTTCTTTTTTTCATCTAAAAACCATTCGTCTTGATTATCTTCTCCACAACATCTACTACATTTCCCACCCTCTCGTGTGTGAAACATAACACCACTCACACTACTCTACCTGCCTTTAGAAGAAACACATTTATTTCATAGAAAATATACAGAACATCAAGAAAATATAAACTACCTACTTTGATCCAAGAAGAATCACTGCTAACATTTTCGGTATGTTTCCTATTTACATCTACCCATCTCAACTTCTATCTCCATCCTTGTTATGTTGTTTTCTTAACATATCCACTCCATGTAATGTTTTGTGGGTTGTTGAACTTCAGCTGGTGCTGTTTTCATTCAGCACAAAAGAATCAAGAAAGAGCTAGTGAATGCAAGGACAAATAGTTTACATTGAAGGTAAGCAAAGAAGCAATGCTTTTCTAACAGTTCTGAAAATCAGGGTGCCCGTTCTGTTGGGAACAAGACTCTCCCCGAAAAGATCAAGGGATCTGAATCCTCCACAAAATAGTATTTGTTCCTCAAATTTTGGAGTTTAACCATTAGTTTGCATTTGAGAAGACCTATAGTCATGCAGAGAGGAATCAATCAATCTGGGTGAAGAATCGGGAATACTGTGGTTTAGGAAAAAGGAGTGAAATATTTGGAAGAGTATATAAAAAAGGAAAAGCAAATATTCTTTGTAGTTGACTTCAGATTTCTTACCTGTGAAAAGCCCTCAGTAATTGGTACATGTGAGTATATGTATGTTTGGCTTTGGCAAAGACACGAGCTGAGGTGGGAACTGGAGGTGATATGGAGGCGTGGTAGGGAAAAATAAGCAAAGATTCTATAGTTGAGTATTTCCCACTTATCCTGTTCTTGATAATCAGTCTACAATAATGTCTCCTGATTTTTTTCAGCCTGGACAAATCTAGAACTTCCAGAAAAGAGAGAAACAGAGAAGGAAGGACCCACCTATCCCATCCCAGCCCTTTTTACTGTTGTAAATATTTACACATGTGGGCTCAACCACAATTCCCAACCACTATTCCATGGTGTGTGTGATTACTCACAGACGGCCATATGCACGCAGTAGTCATTGTATCTTTCATTGTAATTAAAGCACCATCTGCTAATGAGTTTCCTTATCAAAGTTGGAAAACAGAGACCTTTGGACAATGGACATTGTTACTGAAAAACAAAGTAATTTGGAGAAAATATTTTACAAATATTCCACAATGGAAATCTATTATGCTTCATGATTCTGTAAGAGTAAATGGAAGTCCCATAATGCAAACTATTGAAGAGGAAAAAAATGCCATTATGGCATACTAGTTTAGGTATTGACTAAAAAGAAGAGTTTTAATCTAATTTTTTATTTAATATATTATTGTATAAAGCTAATGATAGCTAGTCCAAACGTAAATATCTGGTCCCTAAATTTTCATTTTTTTCCACCTATTCCTGCTTGTACTTTTTACTTAAATTTGAATTTTGTGAATCTCTTAGTCCCTACAGAATTCATTAACTCTATATCTAGAGTGAAAAAGGGCCAATTTAGCTGTAGCCGTGTTTGGTGATTCTCATTTTGAGCACAAATGTCTAATCAACACCTACAGTCTGGGTGTGCATTAGTTGGTTTACTCTGCATGCTGCCAGGGAGGGTAACCTAACGATGCTTCTGATAGACTAAACATTTGCAAATGAGCCCTCCAGTGCCTACATTACCCATGCAGTATAAAGCAAGTAGGGCTGGTTTGAAGTCCTTTACCTTCCCTTGTTTATTATGACAAATATGTTAGGTTGGTATTATTTAAACACACCAGCAGCCCCTACATCTGTTATTTAAGATGCTATGCATTCAAGTGATTGAGAGACGAGGTGACAGGGTAGTATAATTTAAGTTACCTGGCATTTTTCTATGCACTTTCAACTCTGTTCTTTACTTCATATGAATGATATGTTCCATTAGTTTAAAGAATAATTGTATAAATTGTTTAAAAAATGAATGTTTTGTATTGGTATTTTGGGAATAATAATAATAATAATAATAATAATAATAATGCAATAGTTTTTCCTACCATGAGTAATTATATGCATATTCTCCGCCTTCTATATTACACCTAAGAATTACTTATAATGTTAGGTAATACACACTGGCTTAAACTATTTAAAAAAATAAAAATATTCTATGAAAATAAAATAAATCACATATGCTTTGTTCTGAAAAATAAGCTCCAGTGTGTTAACATTTAAAGTCGAAATTCAGTAGAAATGAGTATGTATTCAGTTTCAAGTACAGAGGAAATGCCAAATTGTTTTACCACCAAAGTGATCACTGTATTTTTTTCCAAGAGTAAAGGGCAAAATTCAAAATATAATTTTCCTGGCTGTGACTAGCTTTTTTTTTTTAATTTTTCTGCTAGTGATTGGAATCAGCTCTTCATGTAGCAATGCGAATTGTGTCTACTTTATGAAGACTAGGCTGAAGCAAAGTCAAAGACCAAGTTTCCTAGAGTCAGCAGCAGATGAGCAAAAATAACCTGTCTAAACTTTAGATTCTAAATCCAGAATGGAAAATTTACTGTTTTATAGTAATTAATAAAGAAGCTATATTGTTGAGTCAAAGTTAAAGAATTTCTCAGTGAACCAGAAATTCTCCCCAGGACCTAGAAGGTCAATAAGGCTGTCTTTGCTAATGAAGAAACTCAGTAGACATCTGTGAGTTATTACTGCACTTGCGTGATCAGTCACAGGTGTGTATTGGAATCAGGGAACTTTATAAAAGTAGGTTCAGAGCTGCTCTAGAATGGTGGTACATTCACGGAGTAACTAACATTTAAGTCCTCAAATAGAGAAGGGGGAGATTTTGTGCCAAGTTCTAAGAAGATGGAATGGTTGAGTGCTATCTAGTCCCCAGGGCAGTCTTAAAGACCAGTGGCTTAGGAACTTTGCTCGTGCTGGCATATACTTTCTCTGACCCACTTTGTTACCCATAGTGTTGGTGACTAGGTCTTAACTCTGTCTAAATCCAGACACAATGTTAATCTTGCTAGCAAACCTAGCTCAAGATTATAGGGGGGAAAAAGTCTGTGTTGAAATATATGTGAAAAACTACGTGAAAAGTGTGTGTATACACACACACACATAAACAAATACAAATAGTTTACGAAAATCCTCATTTTGGTGCACTTAGTACAACCTGCGTAAATAACAAGAACATTGGCAATAAAGCCAAAGGAGGATGACTGTGGAATTCTGGAAACCAGAGACACTGTGTGTTTCTTGATGGAACCCCCTTCCAATCTAGGTATATGCATTATCCCTTTACCTTTACTAGCCTCTTCCAAGACAAGTCCAGATCTTCCAAGACAAGTCCAGATCTTCCAAGTGCGTTTCTCTTTTAAAACTCAGCTTAGGCACCCATCATCGCTCTTGGTAACTATTTCTGGCCATCAATCCGCAGACTGGATATCCTTCCCATCATAAGCTCTACACACCCTTATAGTTAGTCTTCGTGTCATAATTACGCCTTCAGAGTATTTCCACTGCTATACTCCTTATGGGCTCAGAGCTTTGTCGTTGTGTCCCCAAAGCCTAGCAGAGTCTCTTGCCAAGGGTAGGCACCAGTAATGGGTATTGAATGAGTGGATTCTAGTCTGAGTGTCCCTTACCTCTGAAATCTCAGACATGCCACACTGTCCCCTCCTCCTGGTTTCTTGCACAGATACATTCAACTCTTTCCTTCCACAGCAAGTATCAGCCAGCCCGGATTATCATGCTCAATATACACCTACAGAGAAATAGGAACTTGAATTTTAATGCACGTTATTTTTTCCCTTTTGTCACTAATTAGTGAATATTATCATTACTGTGTTGTTGTTGGTAGCTACTGATTGATTCCCTACATTTTTCATTCTGTAATATCCCCATCTCCAAAATTTTCTTAATTTTTGTTTTATTCTGAGAACAACAGCATTAAGTAATTAAGATTTCTTAAGCTTCTCTGTACTGATAAGGTGACTTTTCACTCCTCTTGTCACAGGAAAGACCACTAGATTATCTGAGAACATCAGGGAAAGTTGTTTTGTTTTGTTTTGTTTTAGTGAGAAAAAAATCTCACACTCTGTTATCTATACATCTTATATTGCACGATTATCAGGTGTAAGGATTTCATCTTATGTTTAAAAAGATACTTTTAATCTGTCTCAAAGCAGAGAGGCATTTGTTATTATTGGTTTTTTGGTTTTTTTTTAACTCTACATGCACAAAAAAATAGAAGAATCAGTGGCGATTTATCAACGTGAAGTGGAAAATGCCAAGGCAAACACGTGTTTGCTAGGATCCATTTGCTTTGGAAGATCTGACTCCTAGGGGAATCTACACTGCCCTGAAGAGAAGACTTTAGTGGGGTGTTAGTGGGCAAACAGAGCAGTCTCAGGAGCTCCTGAGTTACTGAGAAGGTTCACAATGACTGCTTTCAATCTGATAATGCCCAGATCTAGTCCGGGTCTATAAAAAATACTTGGACTTCCAAAGAGAACTTGGAATTTCTCCGAACTTCCTAGAAGATAAGTGGAAATTGAAATATGTTTAGACACGCAGGCAACACTGTTCAGTCTACATGGCTTGTTTCAATGTTTCTCAGCAGAGAAGTCATTGCCGGAGTACAAGGAGGTAAGAAGAGGCTTATGTAAAAAGCCACTGTGGAAACATTGCTCTGGGTACAGTTTACCTAGCAATAGGCATTGCATTTGAAGAGACCATTGCAATAATGGAAATTAAATGTTTTCTTAATGAAATCTCATGCTTGTTTTTTTTTAATTCATGATATTTTATAATATGAAAGCACATCATATAATCCATACTATGGCCATGCCAAATATAACATGAATCTTCAGCAAGAGTTCTAAAACTCTTTAAGAGATTTTGAACAAATCTCTTTAAGCCAAATGGCAATTTACTGATCAAAAACTGGAAAAACTTCAAAGAAGTTTTATTCTTAGGTGTTTATGACTTGACTTAACCCAGAATGATTTTAATGATTGTTCATTTTAGTTGATACTATAATATTTTTTAAACAAATTCTCAGTATGCATTCACATGCATATACACAGCCATATGCATTATATATATATATTTTTTTGCATTTCTTTATAGTTTTCTCACATACAACATGTTCTTACTAGTACATGTTACCAACTTTATATATGTGGAATTATAATGCGGATCCTAATATAATTTGCATTTTCACTCAATATTAATGATTTTGTTGATGTGTGGAGTTGTTAACTTCTTAAATATAGCACAATATACCCATTTGTTCTCCTTCAATAGACATTTACATCACTTCCATTTTTTTAAATTAAAAACTATATAGGTATGAGCATTTTTTTAAGGGGGGAGGGGCAGAGGGAGAAGGAGAGAGAGAATCTTAAACAGGCTCCACACCCAATGTACCACCCGATCTCACGACCCTTAGATCATGACCTGAGTCAAAATCAAAAGTCAGACATGTAGCCGACTGAGCCACCTAGGCACCCCATGAGCATTTTTATATATGTTCCCTAGAACACATGCACTGAGATTCTCTAGGACAGTAGTTTTCAAACTGTGAACTGTGACCCATTAGTAGGTTATGAAATCAGCTCACTGAGTCAAAACCAGTATTTTTAAAAACTGACTTTTAATAGAATAAAAAATATCCAAATACCCATTTTTAACTTATAGTAAGAATTAGCATTATTTTCTAAAAGTTTTGTTTGTGTTTTATATGTGTGTGTGATGCACATTTTTATTGTGGATTGTGATAAATATATTTTATATATTTATATCTATATATTTATATATTTACATATATAAATACATGGCCCAGCAATATAGGTATATTCCTAATATGGAGTTGCTGAGTCACAGGATATAAGCGCATGAAGTTTCTAAGATAATGCCAAATTGCTTTCCACATTTTTTGTCAAAAAATTAGCATTTTCTGGGGTGCCTGGGTGGCTCAGTCGTTAAGCCTCTGCCTTCGGCTCAGGTCATGATCCCGGGGTCCTTGGATAGAGCCTGCATCGGGCTCCGTGCTCGGCGGGAAGCCTCTGCCTTTGGCTCAGGTCATGAGCCGAGGGTCCTGGGATCGAGCCCCCCACTGGGCTCCCTGTCCATCAGGGAGTCTGCTTCTCCCTCTACCCTTCCCCCCTGCTTGTGATCTCCCTCTCTCTCTTTCTCTCTCTAATAAATAAATAAAATCTTTAAATAAAAATGTTCTGTGTAGGGATGCCTGTGTGGCTCAGACAGTTAAGCGTCTGCCTTCAGCTCAGGACATGATCCCAGGGTCCTGGGATTGAGCCCCGCATTGGGCTCCCTGCTCAGCAGGGAGTCTGCTTCTCCTTCTCCCACTCCCCCTGCTGTGTTCCCTCTCTCGCTGTGTCTCTCTCTGTCAAATAAATAAAATCTTAAAAGAAAAAAGAAAGAAAATTAGCATTTTCACAAGCAGTTTCCAAGTTTTCATTGTCCCGTATCTTTAGGACTTGTTACAGCAGACTTTTTCATCTTTCCTAATGTGGTGAATGCAAAAGGGCATGCTTTTGTGCTTCTGACACACATACCATGGTTACCCATAGCATCCATCTTATATGCAAGGCTCTGAGGATTTCCTCTTTAAGAGAAGCCCTTCTTCATGCCTTACCCCCATTTTTCTTTTTTGGTTCTTTGTATTTCTGCTTATTAATTTCAGGTATGTGTTATAATGTAACATGTTTTTAAATTAAAGTATCTTCTCCCAAGCTATGGGTAGGTTTTTCGCTTTATCTCTGTCATCCTTACGTTAACAGAATTGTTAACTTTCATGTAGTTCATACCAACCAATCCTTTCCTTTAACGACGTGTTTTCCTACTCCACGTCATAAAGCTAGCACTGTATGTTTTCTCCTATTATTTTTGAAGTGCTCATATTTTGTCCACACATGTTAGCTATTTTGAGATAACAATTATTTCATCTGCAAATTGGCATTCATTTTCTTCCTTTGTTTCTAGTTCTTATTTTTATCTAGTTCTTTTATTTATTTCTCTGAGTATGGTATTCAGTGCCCCCAACTTTGTCTT
>NW_028020358.1:0-680 GCF_054177405.1 Leptonychotes weddellii
GCTCAGGTCATGATCCCAGGCTCTTGGGATCAATCAGGCTCCCTGCTCAGTGGGGAGCCTGCTTCTCCCTCTCCTCCCCACTCCTGCTCTCTCTCCCTATCTCTGTCTCTCTCTCAAATGAATAAATAAAATCTTTTAAAAAATAAAACAAAACAAAACAATGTGCTTCCTTGTTCCATCTCCAAGGTAGACTTTTGTTTTCCTCCCTTGGCAATTGTTGATTCGGAGTTTTAATTAAGTTATCTTCACAACAGAGGCAGGCACTAACTGTCCCTTCACACAGAACAAACTATAGTGTCCAAGAGCGAAGAAAGACCTAATATTGTATGTGAGAAAGTGACTTGCAATCAGTTACCAAACCCCATCCCACTGGCAAAGAGCAGCTTCAGTTCACCTGCTCCTTTAAGGTCTTTGTGGATAAAACCTCTTTGCCAGCCAAATTTGGCAGCAGAGAATCACCCCGCAGTGCAACATAATTTTCTGTGTGTGTGTGTGTGTGTTGTGTGTGTGTAATGATGGAGCTTCTCTTTCATGAGCTTTTCTGGTGGGGTGGAATATGGGGGTGGAGTGAGTTACAAGCAATGATATTCTCTCCTTTTTAGTTTAATACTTGAGAAAAATGAATAATGACCTCAACATTGCTAAAGAGGCTGACAAATTAGTTTTTCTCTCTGTTTTTC
>NW_028020359.1:0-680 GCF_054177405.1 Leptonychotes weddellii
CGGCAGGAGGGTCATCAGGGCTTTGGGGTTTCAGAGGAAGGTGCCATTGTCCTTGGGGCAGGACGGTCCCCGGTGCTTCCAGCAGCCCCTCCTCCAGGTTTCAGTCTCGGGCCCCTTTCAGTCTCTGCAGCCGAGCAGCCAACATGTCAGAGTTCAGGGGTGCAGGCTGAGCAGTGTCCCTTTGCACACACACCCCCCCCTCTGGGGGTGGGCAGATGTGATGCTCTATGTCACACGGACCCGCGTGGGGACCCCCTCCTCCAGCACGTCCCCTCCGGTCTTGGCTCCCAGGGCACAGCTGGTCCCAGGCCCGGGGGGTTGGCTGGGTAGTGGCCGAGGGTCCACTGCCGGACCCTCCTGCTGGGCTCTGGCCAGAACACCTCCGGTTCCTCAGAGGATTGGAAACCATCACAAAACCCTGGCTTCTGGCGCAGCCCAAATTCTAGGCTGGCCTGTTTTGCGTGGAGCGGGCTCCATTGTGGCTGTTTGCAGAACTAACTTCCAGCTCATGGAAGTTTCGGCAGCCTAGATCTGTCGGACACTTTGTCCCCCGGCAGGTGGCTGGGACCAGGTGGGACGATGTGCTCATGGGGGCTTTCCCTCTGAGCTGGCTGTCCTCCTGAGGGGGGTCACGGAGACCCTGGACCTCAGGGCAGCCCTTGTGGGGTGGTCACACAGCT
>NW_028020360.1:0-680 GCF_054177405.1 Leptonychotes weddellii
CACCAGCTCAGGTTCGTGCTGGCTTTCAGCAAAGTTTATTCAGCAGCGTCACATTCTTAATCCCATTGGCTCTTCGTAGAACCTTGTGTGGTACGACCACAGGACATCAGTGGTTGGTGATTAGTCCCGTGGTACCCGTGGCTGAGCCGGGACTGTGCTGGCAATCCGGGCAGTGTAGGCTCACCGCAGTGCGTTCATCAGCTTGGGTCATGGAAAACATTCTCCCGAGAATACTGATGCACATAACCAGAGCGTCCGCCGGACCGGCTTCCCTCTGGATTAATCCCTGCCTCGCTTTCCTCTGGCTCCAAAGTTCTCTTACCTTGTTGTGGGGAAGAGAGTCTCCCCAGCTGGCTGATCGTTTGCAGCCGTCTGTTTTGACCACCACGTCTCTCTCTGGCTTTGCATTTCTGGACCTCTGCATATATTGCAGTGTGTCCATCTGCAGTGAGGTTCTCTGATGGGCATTCTCGAACCGTGCTTGGTGCTCAACTCGTACTCAGTGGAGACGTCCTCCTGAGCAGAGCAAACGCTCATGATTGTTGAGTGGTGTTGGTCTTTCCTTTGCTGAGCTAACCTGCTGCCCTTGAATCGTTCAGGTTTGGGCCACCTTTCCTGCTAAGGGAAGACAGAGCCATTTCCTGGGTCCAGCTGCAAGAGTGCATTCTCAGTAAGGTCCG
>NW_028020361.1:0-680 GCF_054177405.1 Leptonychotes weddellii
GTTCACTTCTCCGCACGTCCTACCTTCCAGAAAGTGGTCGCTTTTCTGATGAGAGAGTTGTTGCTCTTCTTTTCTTCGATCTCCTGTTGAGTTTGTAGGTGATCAAAATGGTTCAATCCCTATCCAGCTGAATTCCTGAGAGGAGACGAAATCCAGGTCTCCTACTCCTCTGCCATCTTGCTCCACCGGTCTTAAATCCATCTCTTGACTGCTTTGAGCATATCTGAGGAAAATTCTGGCCCTCTTTAAAGAAATAGAACCTATTCTTCGTGAGGACCAGAGATATTTTAGATTCTTCTTGTACCTTGGAAGATTAATGACAGCCCCCAGTGCATAAAGAAAAGAATAAAAATAATCTCTTGAATGTCTTTCTTTATGCCTGCAGCAGCTAGGAGGGACAACAGCTTCCCACCAGTTCTCAGGAGAAACATCAAGTTGATTCTTTGGCTCACTAGACTAATCCATTCACTCAACAGAATTTGGTGAGTAGCCACCATGTATCAGGCATCACATCGGAAATGTAAAAATAAATAACGCTCTCTCTTTTTGGTTCCTCAGCTGGTCATGGCTCAGTCTTGCCAGAGGCCACAGACATCCCTTAAAAAGTTACTGCTCATCCCTGAATTCTGGCTCCAAGTCTCCAAGTTCCTCTTCCCTCCATCCACTGTGCTACCGCATGC
>NW_028020362.1:0-680 GCF_054177405.1 Leptonychotes weddellii
CCCTTTATCTGTTGGCAAAGAAGAAGTCAAACTCACTCTTCACAGATGACATGATACTTTATATGGAAAACCCAAAAGACTCCACCCCAAAATTGCTAGAACTCATACAGCAGTTCAGCAATGTGGCAGGATACAAAATCAATGCATAGAAATCAGTTGCATTTCTATACACTAATAATGTGACTGAAGAAAGAGAAATGAAGGAATCAATCCCATTTACAATTCACCAAAACCCATAAGATACATAGGAATAAACCTAACCAAAGAGGTAAAGGATTTGTACTCTAGAAACTACAGAACACTTATGAAAGAAATTGAGGAAGACACAAAGAGATGGAAAAATATTCCATGTTCATGGATTGGAAGAATAAATGTTAAAATGTCTATGCTGCCCAGAGCAATCTACCTATTCAATGCAATTCCTGTCAAAATACCATCGACATTTTTCAAAGAGCTGAAACAAACAATGCTAAAATTTGTATGGAAACACAAATAGTACAGAAAAAGACCCTGAATAGCCAGGGGAATGTTGAAAAAGAAAACCAAAACTGGAGGCATCACAATTCTGGATTTCAAGCTGTATTACAAAGATGTGATCATCAAGACAGCATGGTACTAGCGCAAAAACAGACACATAGATCGATGGAACAGAATAGAGAGCCCAGAAATGAACCCTCAAC
>NW_028020363.1:0-680 GCF_054177405.1 Leptonychotes weddellii
CACCCCCAGCACCTTGGGGTCGGAGGAGCCTCTGTTTCTCCTGCTCCCTCATCCTTCCCACCCACGCTGCTGCCCAGCTCACCGAGGCTTGCCCCCTAAAGGTCCCGGGGCTCACACTTCATCTCCACCATCCTCACCCCCTTTGCCACTGCCAGCCTCCGTCGTCCCCCGGGTCTGCAGGGGCCTGGCTCTGGGGCCCTGTTCAGCCCAACCCCAGCAGGGCTTCCTCAGCGAGGCCCTGCTTTGTCCGTCCATCCGTCCTTCCTCTGCGCCCCGCCTGGCTCGCCGGGCTTATCAAGTCCAGCCAGGACCTTGGCCTGATTCCCGGGGGTCTTCAGGGTGCCTCCTCACAATTTACCCAGGCCTGAAACCAAGCACCTACTTCATAAATTAAATTCCTCTCCTTCCTCACTAGATGTTTATTGAGAACCTACTATGTGCCAAGCCCTGTGCTTGACTGAAGAGACTCCTAGACGAGGAAGCGCACTCTGTCCTTGAGGGGAGCACTGTCCTCGGAGCACAGACTAGAAAATCAACTATTGAGTCATAAGGTGATCTTTTAAATTCTCGAGATGGTTGGGGGTGGAGCTGAAACAGAAAAAGAGGTTGGTATAGGGAAAGAAGGCTCCAGGCACATACACCTTGAGGAGAATGTCTCAAGTTATTAATGCGTACTTTTC
>NW_028020364.1:0-680 GCF_054177405.1 Leptonychotes weddellii
GAGGGGCTCCCAGACCCCGCCATGGGGCTGAGCATGGATTCCCAGAATAAGAAAGAGCTGATGCCATCACAAAACTTCTAATCCAGAATCAAGCAAAACAAAAGTTCACTACAGGGAACCAGACGAACTGATGAGGATGATTGTCATTTTTTAACTTTTTGTTTGAAATCATGCTGGTTCCTTTAAGATCTAAGGAAACCCTTTATCTCTTTTCTTAAGCTATCTTTAACTTACAGTAATCTGATAAATTATCTCTGTAAACAGAAATGAAACATTTATGCTTTTCTCCCTGCCTGATCCCTCCAGAATTTGTAAACTTTTATTGAGTGCTCTTATTTTCATTGCAATATAATTCATATATGTGTGTGTGTGTGTGTGTATGCAAATGCATACATTAAATAGGAATCTGTCCTCTTCATAAGAGTATATAGTTTAAAACATTGATTATCAAAGCCTTGACTGGAAGGCCATATTTGAGAATAATATGCATAGAATCAGATATGACCAGTTTTAAGGAACTAAAATTGACTTTATCAAACCAGTAAAGCACCCCCAAACCAGCCTGGTCTCTTGCTTACAGAAACAGTTTCTAGCCTCACAGGCGAGTAAGGATGGACACTTTCTGGCAGACCCAGGAAACTTCAAATATGAATACCATATGATTTCACTTATATGTGGAA
>NW_028020365.1:0-680 GCF_054177405.1 Leptonychotes weddellii
GGCATCCTGACTCACTAGAATTCAACACTTTGTTTCCCTTTGTCATTGTATATTACAAAGACTTTTCAAAGCAATTACTTTTCCGTAAGTCACAGTCTTTACTTGGAGGTCTACAGAAAATCAAAATGCAAAGAATTTTATTTAACTGAAGAAATAATGATATAGATTGGTAGCCAAAAAATATTTTACATAGGAATTTCAGAATAAATTAAAAAAAATCTTGGAATATTTCTTGGCCCCAAACAGAACTTCATCCTTTTATTTAGACAGATAAATACTTAAGTACACAGATAATAGCTCTACTTTTCTATAGTAGTTTAGCAATACTTAAAATTATATCGTAGTTCATATTTTCAATTACACATTGTGTATGTATTGCTTTATTTAACATATGCTATATTCACTCACTGCTCCCCCCAAACTAGTAATGTTTTCATTCACACAAACTTTGAATTTCTCGCTTGAACAGATCTTAGAAGTACACGAGCGGCCTACATTTTTCTTTCCACTGTGGAAACAGTCAATAGTGATCTAGCCTTGAACCTAGTGCCAATTACTAATGAACTTAACTAAGTGTCTTATGGCTGTGTGAAGAGTAAAGTTAGGGCTCATTTTTTGCCCACTTCTAAGAAATGGAGATTTTTATCTTTGTTAGGATGTTTTATTTTGCAAAAAAAAAA
>NW_028020366.1:0-680 GCF_054177405.1 Leptonychotes weddellii
ATTCTTACAGACTTATTTTTAAACCTTCCTCTTGTGAATTTCTCTCCCAATAAAGAAAATCAACTTTGATGGGTTTTGGGGATCAGAAAGCCAATTAGCCCTGCTGCTCAAAGGAGTATGTCTTTTCATGTTGTCTAAGGTAGAGAGACCAAGGCAGAAAGAAGTCTTTGATCTAAGGGCTGGATGGTTGACTGGAAAGGAGACCACAAGTTCAGTGTGCAGACTCCAATATCACTGCCTTAACAAGTCTAATACTGACTATGTGGCAGTGAAGTTGTTGGAGGAGGTAGAGAGTACATGACAGTTGTTTGGCCCCTGAGCTGGACCCAGGCAATCAGAGGCTACTCACCCCCCGCTTTCCTTAGAATGTGCATTCCTCTTCCCTTCCCTGATTCCAGAAGGTGCCCCAAGGATACAGCCTTAAGATAGAAAGGCGGTGTTAAGACTGTTTGGACAGTATATGTGGCTGAACCCAGTTAAAGCCTTTATATAAACTTTTAAGATTTGGTGGGCAGATCAAAAGGAATGAGATCTTGCCATTTGCAACGACGTGGATGGAACTGGAGGGTATTATGTTGAGTGAAATAAGTCAAACAGAGAAAGACATGTATCATATGATCTCATTGATATGAGGAATTCTTAATCGCAGGAAACAAACTGAGTGTTGCTGGAGTGGGGGG
>NW_028020367.1:0-680 GCF_054177405.1 Leptonychotes weddellii
CACTTCATCTAAAACTAATGATGTAATGTATGGGGATTAACATAAGAATAAAAAATAAATAAATAAATAAATAAATAAAAAGAAATGTATATTAAACTTCTGATCTGGATACACAAATAAAGAAAACAAAGATTCCCTGTTCTCCCAGACTTTGCATTCTACCTAAGGAGACAGTCAATAAATAACTAGGTTTTAAAAAAACAAAAAAAACAAAAAACATACTCTTAACGCTAGAAAAGGGGCTAAATCTTTCCACCCAGGGGTGGAAAATTTTCTTAGTGTTGGTTTTACCATAAATGCTGTGTGCAGGGGCGGGGGACTTTTCATATGAAAACTAAAGGAAGTGTGATAGAGTATTATACAAATATATAATGACTATCCAGGATAAAACATGAGCCTTCAAAGACTTGGGGAGGAGAAGGGACTACAACGGTCTGCAGGAGGTTGAGTTCCAGATCCCTGAGGGAGCACATTTCCTCCATATTGTAATTAACAATAATTTAATGGGGATTTTGGAAAACAATGACTTAATGATTACTTGGGTACATCTTTGCTCCATTCAACCAAATGAACCTAAGACAAAATGCACACCCAAGTCATTGCTTCAAACCACCTACTTTGTCCTATTATGCTCATGAGACTTTTCATTTTTTTTAAATGAGTGCTCCTGAATTATTCCT
>NW_028020368.1:0-894 GCF_054177405.1 Leptonychotes weddellii
TTCCATTAGAATTGAGACATACTTAAAAATCTATCCTAATAAAAGATAGGAGGCACCCGGGTGGCTCAGTTAAGCGTCTGCCTTTGGCTCAAGTCATGATCCCCGGGTCCTGGGATCGAGCCCCTCATCGGGCTCCCTGCTCAGCGGGGAGCCTGTTTCTCCTTCTCCCTCTGCGCCTTTCCCTGCTCGTACTCTCTCTCTCTCTTTCTCTCTCAAATAAATAAATAAAATCTTAAAAAAAATAAAAATTAAAAATAAAAGATATTACTTTGACTCCCCCCTCCAGCTATCATCTTTCTTTTTTTCCTTGCCTAGTAAAGAGTTGCCTACATTGAATCTATTTCCTTACATATATCCACTGCAGCCTGGTTTATGCACCCACACTTCTAATTACATGATTCTCACAAGCTGCATGCTTGACAATTTTCAATCCTCACTAAATTATGACTTCCCAGGGACATTCAGCACTATTCACCACTCTTTCTTGAAGCATCTTCTTTCCTTGGTTTCTTAGTTTTCTCCAGGTTTTTCTCTTGGTTTTGTGTTGAGTCTCTTATGCTGGCTCCAAGCCCTCCTTTAAATATTAAAGTGTTTCAAAGATGTATCCAATGATTCCTTCTCTTCTGACTCTATTCTCTCTGGGAGCTATCTCATTCATGCCTATGACTTCAATAACCAACTATAAACCAATGAACATCAGATTACTATTTCTGACTCAGGGTTCTCTGAGCTTCAGACCTTTATATCCAAGAACTGATTTGAATTTCCATATCTCAAAAGTGTCTTAAACTAAATTTAGTCAATTTTTTAAATTAACATATAATGTATTATTTGTTTCAGGGGTACAGGTCTGTGATTCATCAGTCTCACACAATACACAGTGCTCACCATAGC
>NW_028020369.1:0-11072 GCF_054177405.1 Leptonychotes weddellii
AAAAAAAAAAAAGACATAGAAGATACTACTATAGACATACTGGTTTAAACAAAATATATTATTATATTATAATTAATTTCACCTTTTTTAAACTTTTTAAAAATGCTACTAGAATATTAAAAACTGTGGCTCAGATTGAATTTTTATTTATGATGCTGCTCTTAAGTGGAGAATAATAGAGTTCAACAATGTAGTTCTTTTTGTAGTTAAATTACTACATTACAGACATTATCCTTTGCATTCCTCTCTAGTGTTTATTCATTGATTTAATCTTGCTATGTGCCAAGCATTGTCTAGGCTCCAGAGAAAAAGCAAGGAACAAAACAGAGGGGAATAAAAAAAAAGAATTCCAGCCCTAAAGCAATTTAACTTCTTACATAAGGAGAAAAACAAATAACAAATTAATAAAATATACACTATGTCAGATGATAATTATTGTGGAAAAAATAAGGCAGTGAATCAGGATTGGGGTTGCTGGTGGGAAAAAGCACTATCGATCATGCATTTGCAATTGCAATTTTCATAGATGGTCTGGGAGGGCCTCACTAAAAAGGTAATAACATACGCAAAGGAGGGAGGGAATGAACCATGTGAATGTTAGGTGGAAGCAAGTGACAGGCAAAGGAAAGATCAAGTGGAAAGCTCCAAATGCCTGACTTGGGTGGATATTCAAATAATAGCAACTGCTAAGGCATTGTAGGTACTTTCCCCCTTCCTGCTCTGCTCTGTAGGAGGTAAGATACAATTCGAGGGGCACCTGGCTGGCTCAGTCAGTGGAGCATGTGCCTCTTGATCTCAAGGCTGTGGTTTCAAGCCCCACATTGGGCATAGAGATTACTTAAAAATTTTTTTTAAAAAGACGCAATTCAAGAATTTTAGTGGAGCAAAAATGTATTTTTCCTTACATTATAATTGTAAAAAGCAAAATGTAAAAATGAATCTTTCGGGGCACCTGGGTGGCTCAGTTGGTTAAGCGACTGCCTTCGGCTCAGGTCATGATCCTGGAGTCCCGGGATTGAGTCCCGCATCGGGCTCCCTGCTCGGCGGGGAGTCTGCTTCTCCCTCTGACCCTCCCCCTCTCATGTGCTCTCTGTCTCTCTCATTCTCTGTCTCAAATAAATAAATAAAATCTTTAAAAAAAAAATGAATCTTTCTGTGGGAGATTATACAGGGGGCATGGTTAGAGGCTGATGACTAGTTAGGAGGCAAAAAATGATGGTGGCTTGGACCAAGGTGGTAATGGTGGAGGTTATGACAAGTGGGCAGATTCTGGAGATAGAGCCTCCGGAATTTGCTGGCAGATTGGCTGTGTCCTGTGAGAGGAAAGGAGGTGTCAGGGATTCTTTTAGTGACCTTTCCCCTCTAGTATACTGTTAAATTGACATTAGAAAAAGGCACGTAATCAGTAGAACTGTTTTTCTAATGAACATATCTTTCTGCTCTAGGAGTCTGACTTTCTGGGTGGCGGTGGGGTGAAGTAAAGACTTGTTTTCAGAAATAGATTAGAACTCAAGTTTGTCCCTAACAATAGAATCAAATTTAAATTTTAAATGATGAGGATGATCGAACAACTTTGAGGCATTAGTTAGACTGATTTTTTTCCTCCCCAGTTTACTTAGAGAAAGTATCAAAAATAACTAATACATTATATTATAAGCTGTATAAAATTGGAATTCAGTTGTCAGTTATTGAATCTGTATTACTTAAGAAGAGCTTTCAAAAAGCACAAGGTAGAGCTCAGTGTCAAGCCATGTTATGACACAGGGTTACTTATTTTCAGTGCTTTTGGCATTTGGAGCCAAATCATTCTTTGTTATGGGGCTGTCTGTGCCCTGCAGGAAATTTAACATCAATCTTGGCCTTTACTCACCAGGAAACAGTAGCTGCTCTCCATGGAGCTGTGATAACAAATGCTCCCTGATCATTAGAATCTTTTCTTAACACTATAACGAATTAACTTCTTATTAATTAGATAACTAAAGTAGTAGCTGACATTTATAAAAAAGCACATTGTACTAGGCAACTTATTATATAATGTGTCAAAGGCATAATCTCATTTATTTAGCAGAGCCATACAATGAGGGGGTTACTCTTCTGTCATTTTACAGCTGAAGAAATCACAGTTTAACATATCAACTCACTTCCCCAAAGTCTCAACATGAGGGAGTGAAGGAAGTGGGATGATCTGGAAATCTGGGCCCTTCTTAGCATTCCTTCACAGAAGACTCTTCAAACCAAATTCATTCACGAATTTGTCTCCATGAATTTAAAATATGCAGTGGAGGAAGGCCTGGGTACCTCAGTTGGTTGAGCACCTCTGACTTGGTTTCAGCCCAGGTCATGATCTCATGGGTTGTGAGGTCAAGCCCCACATCAGGCTCCACTCTCAGTAGGGAGTCTACTTGAGATTCCTTCTTCCTCTCCCTCTGCCCTTCCCCCCCACTCTCATGTTCTCTCTCAGATAAATAAATAAACCTTTAAAAATATATGCGGTGGATTTAATGAAAGTATCAAAACTAGATGACCACTTATTATTGTTTATCAGAAAGAAAATAACTTGGTTTTATAAAACTTTTCATTCACATATGTGCAAACATATAATTTGGAAAATGTACTGTTGCCCAATCAAATTGTAACATTGTTAATACTCTTGAAGATTACCTTTAACCAAAAATCTCATGATAGCAACTTTGTAAACAAGTAGGTTTAGTTTTTTCTTTTGAGGAAACATTTTAAATTTTAACCTGGATTTTATTAAAATGTTTCTTCAGCTGTGTGAAGGGCTGTGAAGAAGTGGGAGAAAGACCAGAGTGTGACAAAAATATGACAAAGGAGTTAAGAAAAACATTTCAGGAACAAAAAGAACTAATTAACTCAAGCATATGGTTCATCTCACTCTGGTAAGAGCTAAATGCCTTTTATGCTCTCCAACTGTTCAAAGTACCGTGGTGTGGCTACCCATATGATCATAAAGAGAGAAACTATTAGAAAGCATTGAAATTCATAATGCATACTATATTTTACATAATAATAATCCTTGCCTTCCTAATGTGGTGTTCCAATATATTAAATTTTCTGGTTAATTTGAAATTTAAAAAAATTATGACAAATATAATATATGCCAAAGTTGAGTGGGTTTCTTTTAGTATTTCAGAAATATCAGTCGTTAAAAAACAGTTACTGTTTAATTCTATAAAGATTGAAGTAAAATGTGCAGAAAAATATAATGAAACTTTACTACTTCCTGGGCATTTCTCTAAGTATATTATTTTGTATAGTTTTGAAAATTCTTTTGTGAACTACCTCTTTCTCTTAAATGTACATTTTAGAGGATAAGAAAGACATGATAGTAAATTGTTTTTGAATGAGATTCACAGTCCTATATAATTTCTATTTAACACAAAATATTTCCAATCTGAAATAATTATTTCAGAGCAAAGTTTTCAGAAGAAGAAACATTTTAATTTTTCTTAAATTACAGAAATTTAAAATTATTTTTACTCTTTCCCAAACTAAATGCTTCATTTTCTGTTGATATTTAGTGGAGAATATTATTACTGATCATTCTGAATACCTATACCCTGCTATTGTCCTAAGTAGACCAAGTAGTTAATGAAGGAAATTTGTTCCTTATTCTCTAAAAAAGGTTTATTTTCTGCCTTAAGTATCTGCCAGAGGATCCCTAATTTGTTATCTTCTCAAAAGTGTGACTCAAACCTCATCTAACTATCAGTCATCCTCAGACTTGAGGTGACGTCAGAATCTCCTGGGGGCTTGTTCAAACACAGAGTGCTAGGTTCCACCCACAGAGTTTCTGATTCAGTAGGTGTCAGGTGGGACCTGACAACTGTATTTCTGACAAGTCACAGATAGTGCTGATGTTGCTTGCTGGTCCAGGGACTATACTTTGAGAACCTCTGTGTTTGAGGAAACCTTCCCTGAAAAACCAAACTGATCAGTTGCATATCCTGGAGCTCTTAGCATTAATCATTGACGTGTAGTATATGCATTTTAACATTCAATGATACATTTCAAAATTATTCTCAAATCTTCTTTAATTCGTAAACTCAGTAAGAATAATCCTATTTCTTTTGTGTTTTCCAACGTATCAGGTACTTTGTCCCTCATAAAATGCCATTCAACTAGTAAGCAAATATGATAGAAATATGGGGAATGTACAAAAGTGTTTTTAATTCATTAGTCATTTCTTTGTACACTATATTATTTGTTTTTTTTAAGATTATTTATTTGAGAGAGAGAGAGCACAGAGTAAGCGAGAGAGAACATGAGTGGTGGGGGGAGGGGTAGAGGGAGAGAGAGGCTGAGCAGGGAGGCCCATCTCAGGACTTGAATCCCAGGACTCCAGGATCATGACTTGAGCTGAAGGCAGACACTTAACTGACTGGGCACCCAGGTGCCCCTGTACACTATATTATTTGGATGATTTATTTTTATGCCACATTTTTATATTCTGAAAATAAGTAGCAGGTAAAATAAGAGAGAATTAACTCAGGAAAGTCATTTTGAAGGAAAAAGCTCAGAAACTCAAAACTAAGCCTGATGCTATCAATAGTTAGATTTATTATTTGGGATAAATAATTTGTCCCCTCTGGTTTTCAATTTCTTCTGCTATAAACTGAGAGTATTGGATTATGAGCTCTAATCCTGGGAGTAAGTTTTAAATTGGATGGTAACTGTAAAAAGCACACATACATTGTTTTCTCACAGATTGATGATACTTTCATGTTATCCTCAAACGCACAATGGTTTATGTACAAAAAAGAGTGAAGATTCCAAGCCCTTTCTTTAAAAATTGGCCACCTGATATGCCAACCCAACAAGGTGTGGAAGAATTAAGGGGATGCCATAACTTTGAGGAAGATATATGCTTTTCTACATGTCTAAAGGAGTAGATAAAAAGGGTAATATTTCTCATGCATGGTACAATGTGCCATCTAATTATAAGTAGAATTTCGTGTGGGTTTTCAATGAACTTGATATAGAATTTTTTAAAAAGTATCAAAACCCTCAACTGTAAAGATATCAAATATCTTTAAAGAGTGATTTACAGTTTAAAATAAACCTATTAAGTTGAATGTAAAAATAAAATGTGTTATCCTTAAATTAGGTTTTACTATAAACCTCAATGTGTAGTTTGTCCCATAGAATTAATGAATACACACCATTGCTTATTTTCCATTTGGTTTATTGATTTAATAAATAAGAATTCTAAATTGTACTTTGAAGAGATTTTTTTTACTCTCTTTAACAAAAAGGTTTTATTTCAGTACTTTTTATTTCCCTTAATAATGTTAGTGCCCATGGCATTTAATAAATCTTATAAATTAGTATAAAAATGTATCAACCCACATTCTTGTTTTTTATGAGTCTGACTTCCCTGTCAGGTATGCTGAAAGAAAAATATATTGGTATCACAATTCTTTTAGAACAGTTCAGAATAATTTTTGTTTACCTTAACAGATAGGAGTAAGGATCTGAGTCTATCTTAGAATTAAGGTTTTTTATTGATGCTCATAGTATTTTTGTGAACCATAAATTCACTTTTCTTTGATTAACAAACATCAAAAAACAACAAAAGCAACTATGCAAAAGCAAATAAACCAACAAGAAGCTGAGCTTCTCCCTGTCATCCTTCTATTTTTCCCACTCAGCACATTTGCTACATTTTTCCAAGTAATAAAGATGAGCCACTTTGTTAATTACAAGACCAGAAGGAATGTACAAATAAGAAGCTTTTTTTCTATTCACTAACTGCATTGATCCCATTCGACCTGAGAACTATCGGGATCTTTGGTTTCTCAAAGGCACTGTTGACTATTCAAAGAAAACTGAATGTGCAGATGGGTTTTACAGGATGGATTAGCCCATTGGCTGTGCTCTTTGCTAGTTGTGTACACTTGAGATATTTTCTTAATTTCTCTGTGTCCCAGTTGTTTTTCATCTGCAAGGTGTAAATGTTTTTTTAAAAAGTACTTTGTAAAACAATTTTTGTATCCATTTTCAAAATTTTAAATTTTTTCCAGTTTTATTAAAGTATATTGACAAAAATATATATATACTTAAGGTGTACAATGTGATATTTTGATACAGGTACATATTATTAAGTGACTATCACAATCAAGCTAATTATAATGTTCATCGCCTCACATAATTACCTTTGTTGTTGTTGTTGTTTTTAAAGATTTTATTTATTTATTTGAGAGAGAGAGAGAGTGAGAGAGAGCGTGAGAGGGGAGAGGGTCAGAGGGAGAAGCAGACTCCCCACTGAGTGGGGAGCCCGATGTGGGACTCGATCCAGGGACTCCAGGATCACGACCTGAGCTGAAGGCAGTTGCTTAACCAACTGAGCCACCCAGGCGCCCTGTTGTTGTTTTGGTAGTGACAACATTTAAGATCAACTCTATTAGTAAATTTCAAGTGCACAATACAGGATTATTAACTCGTAGTCACCCTGCTGTACATTAGCTATGAGAACTTACTCGTCCAGCATAACTGAAACTTTGTACATTTTGACCAACATCTCCCCATTTCCCCTACCCCCTAGTCTACTAAAAAAGTTGGACTCATAAAAGCAGAGAGTCAACCCTACTTCTCCAATCAGGCAGTACCTGCCACCTCAATATTGTGCCGCCTAGTAGTACCCTTGTGCAAAGCACTTCCATTGCTCTTTTCAACTGTACTGTAAAGACAGGTTTCCTACCCACTAGGCTCTAAAGGCAAACCAACGGACAAAATAACTTCAAAACTTTGAGTAAGGTCAGTGTTTAATTCTTCATAACTCTAACAGCTCCCAGAACTTAAAAAGTGCTAACACAAAGTATGTATTAAATATTCACTTAATAAACAAAATAATTATTGCTGATAAAATTAGTAAATTTTACTGATTTGTGGTGGATGCAGTTTTGATTTTTAGGAACCTGTAAAGCATCAGTGAAGAGTCCATTGGCTTGGTCAGTGTGCCGTTACAGCTGAATCAGAAACATATGTTAAAAGGGAATGAGCTTCCCAAGTGGGTAAAATAATCTTGAATTAATGTAGGTAATAAAGCAGGCATGACAGGACTTGTGAACTCTCTAAAATATCATTGTAGCACTTAGTGTAATCTCATTTTTGTACTTAGTAGCATCATTGTGTAACTTGGCCTCGAAGAATTTAATTTTAGAAAGCCTAAAGTACACTTGTGGGGAAAATTTTGGAAGAATCTACATTGCCAGCTAAACTTTTCTTCTGTCCTCTGAATTGATATAGGGAAACATTTATTTTTGTTTCCAGAAAGTAAAAGTAATCCGAATGGCAAGTTAGCCACAATTAATGAACTGAACAAAATCAAATTTTACGATCTTCTTTTTATTTAAAGAAAAGCCATACTAGAAGAAATACTTCTATAAATGACATGTTTAATGAACAAGGCTTTAAAGAAATGTCTTATCTTCATGTAAAGAAGCATCTTTATTTGCAATGATTATTTCCAGTTGGAATAAAATGTAGACATATAATTGTTCTTTCCTTGTAATGATGTCAAGTACACACTGGTATTGAATAAATTGTATTTTGCTTAATTAATTGTAATGATCAAGGCATTCTGACATTATTATGCAGTCTTTGTTAGCTAATGTTCAAACTTTGATCCACCTACCATCTCAGTAGATTAGAAATAGAAGCCAGGTTTTGACTTACAAATTAATTTCATGTCAGTATTATTCTATTATTTTAATCCTGAATAAATGTATTTCACTAACTAAAAGGTAGAGCCCCTTAAGAAAAGTAATGATAATTGCTGATATGTATTTACATAAATACAAAGTCCCTCAATATCATTTTACAAGCGTCAGAGCTGGATTCAATCTCAGGTCTCCTGATGCTAAATTCTTAGCCCTGCGCATTCTATGATATTGCTTATGCCAATAAATTTGGGGTTTTTTGTGCCCCTAAACCCCTTTTTACATACTCCAACTCTGTGTAGATGCTGGCGTCAAACGTTACCCAGTCTCTGCCCCATTCTTTCACTTCCTTCTGCTCTTGGCAATGTGACAATGAGTCTAGTAGACATTCTGGTAAACTAGCCACTATGAAAGAGCTAATAATCCATGTCCAAGATTGAGATCAACAAATCATGCTTATCTTAAGATTTTTAGCAGCAGTGTGGTAGGCTTTTTTGGCCGCCATTGGCTTTACAATTCTCCAATTGCTTTACATATATAAAGCAGGTATCCCTTTACAAAATTGCTTGAGTAAATGAACCCCCCTGCCCTTGAAATGTTAGAATTTCCTCATTCTCATCTTAATCATCATTATCTTTACTTTGTCATCCTCATCTTGCATTTTTTGACTGGCCAAAGTACTTTACAGGCAATGTGTCATCAAACTAAAGTATACTTCTATTTAGCAAAAATGAAAAAACAAACTATTAACTGTTGAGCACAGATGACAATGTACAGATAGGGCTTACTCACAACATCATTACCAACATTGGAGCAAAATCTGAAATTTCTGATTTCTGGCATACCCTGGTGGTGCCAATTTGACCATGTTTTAAAAAAATTAACCATGGTAATAATTTTTGAACACTGAATGACAACTAGATTATGTTTCCAAAATATATCTTTCCAATTTTTTTATCATCTAAAACATAAAGCAAAAACAAAGCCCAAATAACCAAAAAAGGCTCTCTGCCTTGATTAATGATTTTTGAAATTATGTTTTAGTTATCCAATAATTCAATATAAAATAATTTGCACATTTTTAACATGAGAACAATCCTCTCCCTATGGATTGCATTTATACCTGAGATTCATGTGTTCATCCCTGGTATTCACAAAGAGATTAAATGACAGCCGATATTAGTTTGTTTAGACTTTTATTCCAACAGGCAAACTGTTTCCCCAGTTTTAGGACACAGAAGTGGCTAAGAGGATGAGACCACACATAAAAGAATGGG
The DNA here is from genome assembly GCF_054177405.1 of Leptonychotes weddellii. Lineage (NCBI taxonomy): Eukaryota > Metazoa > Chordata > Mammalia > Carnivora > Phocidae > Leptonychotes > Leptonychotes weddellii. The sequence continues at coordinate 8,960 of NW_028020369.1, forward strand.
TTCCAGACATAAAATACCTATGGCTATAAAGGGAGGAGCAGATGGTATACATCAGAATTCTCCAAATAATAGGAATGTACTATTTTATGCGGATCCCTAAAACCTGGTCTTAAAATCTTTAACAAGCTGAACACACTTGCTCACGACTCTTCGATCATTAGAATGTAAAACAAGGCTGCTTGATAAGGGGAAAGTGAATACTGAAGCTATGTTAGTGCTTTCTGTCAGAATCCTCAGTTATAAGTTAGATGTGTAAATTAAAGTTGATAAAAATATAATAAAGAGCCCCAAACCAAAAATAGTCATCAGCCTTTCTTTCTTGCCTTCAGGACTCTTTGGCTTTCCCCTCCTGCTTTCCCTTTTTGCTTCTGTCGCTGCTCCATCTGCTCCATCTGCTAAGGTCCACTTAACAGTGCAGTGCTTGTTGGTTTAAGAAAAAGCGTGCCAAACGAAAGTGATAAGTGATTTTCCTGCTAAAACGTAAGGTAATTTGTAGAGCCATCAAAATCCAAATGTTTTTTAACTCTCGTATCTGCGTGTATACATATGTTGTTGGGCAACGGATTCTGCAAGAAAAATTGTGTGGCTTGTCAAGGAGTCAATGATGACTCTTACAAAATTGTTAAGAAAACATAAAAAAAAAAAAGACATTGGAAGACAGGTTAACTACTTAATAACTAACTTTGTTTTTAAGTCCACTTTAATCATGCTCACTTTGCTCACAATTAGTGTCACCGAGGTAAATAAGCTCCTGTGAGAACGTTTCGATCTCAGTTGTGTTTGGGTAGAAAAATAAGTTGTTCCTTACACCCTCTGAATTGATTTTCTGAAATAATATATGAGGAGTATTTTTTTTTCAAGCAATGTAATTGCCTTGTTTTCCCTTTCGGGAGGAATACAGAAGAACGCATTTCCTAAAACTGAAGAAATACATATTATTACCAGGAATAGATCTTGTATAATGGAAAAAAATATTGACCTAGAAATCAGGACTTCTGAGCTCTAATCCTTACTCTGTAACTACCAGAGTTAGTTTCCTTTCGACAAATATCAGTTCTCTGGGTCTCACTTTCCTAAACTGTAAGAAAGGGCTTTGGACTTAGTGTTTAAAGTACTGTCAAATTCTAAAACTATTTTTACCTATCTTGATGCAGTTAAATGTGTTTCCTCAAGTGTGCTTCTATTACCTCTTACAAGACCAGTTTTTTTTTTTTTCTTGAATTTCTCAGAGATTACAGGCTTTAACATAAGGACAATGGAAGATAAGAAACTTCTTTTAGGTAAATGCAGATTAGAATTCAGAAACTCCATCACAAATATAAAATTCTCAGCCTCCTTGCTCATTATAATGTAAATGTTTTTGAAAATCCATGTATTAATTAAAAGAAGTGAGAGGTAATTTACTGAATGCACAAGCAATGATCAGATTCCTATGTCAGCCCAATATGCAATTTGATAGTAAATTCAAAGAATATTAGAGCAGACAGGAATTTTATAACTTCTTATTTTCACAAATATGTAAAAAGAAGGAGAGGCAGTGAATGATTTCTTTTGTGTGTTCTTTTACAACTTTATTGGGGTAAATTTATATAAAATTAACTGCTAATTTATAGAGTACAATTTTGTGTTTTGACATAAGTATATACCTGTGAATGTCTCGCCAAATCAACAGAATTGTCATATTCTTTACCCCCGAAACCTTCTCTGTGCCTTTTTATAACCCTTTCCTACCCTCCTTATTCATCCCAGGCAACCATTGACCTGTTTTTTGCTTCTGTATATTAGTTTGCATTTTCTATAATTTTTTTACAAATGCAATGATACAGTATGTGCTCCCCTCCTTTTTTGGGGGGATCTGGATTCATTCACTCAGCATACTTATTTTGAGACTCATCCATGTTATTATAATTGGAAGACAATCCTCCATGGGTCTCTCATATTTTCTACATGTCTTTTGAGCAGAGTCACTGACTGCTTTTGTTCTGGATTGTTTTTGCAGGGATGTTTGCATAGAGAAGACACTGGGAAGATAGCGTCTCCCTCCAGAGCAAAGGACAGGTTTATGTACCTTCCAGTATGATAAAGATGTCTTCCTACAGGATAAAGTTTAAGC
>NW_028020370.1:0-680 GCF_054177405.1 Leptonychotes weddellii
AGCAACACTCAGTTTGTTTCCTGAGATTAAGAATTCCTCATATCAGTGAGATCATATGAACATGTCTTTCTCTGATTGACTTATTTCGCTCTATACATGAACCAATTATGCTGAGCGAAATTGGTTCATGTATATTACCTTGCTTTTTATCCCCCCACATACAGAATTAGGACATAGCTGACCGGTGTCAAACTGGGTGTGGAACACAGCCAAGCTCACTGACTTTGGGAGGACCAAACCCATTGGTATCCGATTCATGCTAATACCACCATGATTAAGGAATGAAATTACCATCCAGAGACAAATCTTATTCTTCAAAAAGTGACCACAAATATGCATACCTATTGATATAGTTATTTTTACTCATGACATGGCAGTTAAAAAACTCCAGCTAATATTTCTCATGTAAAGGATATGCAGACTTTTCAGGATTTTGAAATCCATATCATACTACTTCACATAGCCCCAAATTTCAGTCAATGGCTATTATTAGAAAATGCGTCTTTAGAGTTCTTATGTTATCAAGTTACATTTACATGGCAGACACTAGAAGATATTCTTGTGTTGTAGCAGAGAACTAGGAAAGGCAGGGATTTTAGAATAGAGCAAGAAAATATGAAAACAACCAAATGCTATTATAGAACAGATGTACAATAGGATCAAGCTTTAGAATAGGAATA
>NW_028020371.1:0-680 GCF_054177405.1 Leptonychotes weddellii
TCTTCCTCAATCTAATAAGAACTATAATTTTGCATATTCTGGGCCAGACGGGGATATGTTTTGTATGAAAAAGTTAAAAGTCAATGGATAAGAAGAAAAGCAATAAACTATACTCAAGGCTCATTTTATCACAATTAAAGTTGAGTCACCCAGATCACCAAAATATTTTCATTTTTATAATACAGAGTACTAGAGAACCTAAACATTTTGACCAAAAAGTTCTTCTAATTAAAAACAAAAAAAAAGGGAATATAGAAGCTGAAGACTTTCTGAAATTCCAGTCCCCAACTAATTAGAAAAAACTTGCCTAATCTGATCAAAGTCCTCAGCTAGTACTAACATAAATAAGTGAATTTAAGTCAATATTTTAATAAAAATTTTACCATTAAAGCCAAGATAAAAGCTATTTCAAAAATCATCTTATTTCCATAAAATCTGAGATTGGTATCTTTTTGGAATTCTATTTGGAGGGTATACAGGAAAGATGCCTGGCATTCAGAGCAAAGTCTAGAAAGGGAGGCATTTGTGATTTGTCTCTTGGGAAGAATTGGTGATGGCTAGAATCAAGGATTGGTTGATATGCTAGGTTAAGAAAGAATAATGAATACAGTTTTGCTACTGACTTAACAATAACAAAGCACAGTCCAGATTTCTACAACCATGAAGACAAGGATTAGGAA
>NW_028020372.1:0-680 GCF_054177405.1 Leptonychotes weddellii
TGTGGCTCTCTGGAGGCTGCACCCGCCTGGCTGTGTTTAGTTCTGAGCCTCTCGAATGTGTGCAGGAGGCTGGCAGGGTTTGAGAGAAGAATGCTGGGAGTCCTTCAGGGGCCCTGGAGGCACTGAATTAGGAGGCGGTTGAAAGACATACATGCGAATATGTCAACCCTGCACTGACTAAATAGGGAACATGGAGAAAACAGGCTTCCGGTGTAGGGAGAATGTAAACACCAGGAGCATCCCACAGGATGAGCAGGTAAGACCCCTGGGGGAGGGGGGCAGCAGCAGGTGGCCGGGAAAGCGTGTGGCACAGACATCTCCAGGTAGGACAGTCCAGCCTCAGGATGAGCTCTAAGATGGGTGTTCACCCCCGGTTTGCCAAACCATGAGAAAATGTTCAAGAAAGCAAATAGGAATGAATAAAGAGGAGAGGGATTTTGGCTGACAGTGTTTGGTGATAGGCTCCCAGAGACATTTTATGGACTATGTTGGGGGTGCTCTTATGCAAGCAATCAGAACAATCACATGGAAGAGAGGAGTTTGGCAGGGCAGTGTGGAAAGAGAATGGCATTCGGAGTCCCAGGATTTCTGGTTTTTGAATGCTGACTTTCTGATGAAAAGGTCTCCACTCTTCCCACCCCAAGGCTCCCAGATTCTCTTTCTTTTTTTTTTTTAATTTT
>NW_028020373.1:0-680 GCF_054177405.1 Leptonychotes weddellii
GACAAGCTGTGTGGAGGAGTAGCTTGAATGAGAGGCCACCAGCTCACCAGGGGAGAAGGGAAATAGGAGGCACCTACTGGGAATAGTAGAGTTCAGAGAACTCCATTAAGAAAAGGAATGAGCCCGAGTTCTCTTGCATAGAGTATCTTCATACCTGTGGGAAGTGCATCTCACAAAGAGCAAGTTTCAGGCTCAAGGGGTCTAAATAAATTCTGGTGTTGAATTGTTCCCAGACTGGGTTCCATGGCAGACCACCAGGGCTCCCCAGCATGGTCAACACCTCCCAGTCAACTGCTAAGGTTCTTAGGGACCCACCACCCTCCACCTATCCCTTGTTTGACAAGATTCTCAGCATGACAGTGATATCTCTCCCATAAGCTTCCCAAGTCCCTAGAAGTCCTTGAGCAGGAACTGACTCTTTCAGTTACTCTCTCTCACATTCCCTAGTATCAGCTACATGCCAAATCCTGTGCTTTCCCCTGGAAATATAAAAAGTCAAATGAGGAGGGGGCGGAGCAAGATTGCGGAGGAGTAGGAGATCTGGATTTCGTCTCCTCTCAGGAATTCAGCTGGATAGGGATTGAACCATTCTGAACACCTACAAACTCAACAGGAGATCGAAGAAAAGAAGAGCAACAACTCTCTCATCAGAAAAGCGACCACTTTCTGGAAGGTAGGAC
>NW_028020374.1:0-680 GCF_054177405.1 Leptonychotes weddellii
ATCCTTTTTTTCTTCTGGCTCCTTTCATATGAGTGTTCTTGAGTAACATCCTTATAAGTAGAAGAAGGAGAAGACACTGGTCTATTTACAGTGGTCCATCAGTTCAGTCAGATCAGTAAAGTTAGAATTGATGCCCTGTTTGCATTACTTATTTTTATGTTTATGATGACTGAGATGATTAGGTGGATTCTGACTCATAAGTTCAGGAGAAACCTAAAAAATGGATAACTGCCACCTGAATAATTAAATCAGGAAATCTAGAAACTTATTACTGAATTCTAGTACTGAAAGAGATCTCAGTGGTAATTTAGGTAAATCTGTTCATTTTATGGGTGAAGAAATTGAGTTCCAAGGTCACAAACCTACATATTAAGTTCAGGTCAATGATTACGTGACAAAGATGTTCACTAGTGTCCTAAATATTCATGGTTTTCCCTAAGTACTTAATCATAACTGACACCAACTGTTCACAGCTCATTATATTTTTTTTTGTTTTTTTTTTATTCTTATGTTAATCCCCATACATTACATCATTAGTTCTAGATGAAGTGTTCCATGATTCATTGTTCGTGCACAACACCCAGTGCTCCATGCAGAACGTGCCCTCCTCAACACCCACCACCAGACCAACCCATCCTCCCACCCCCCTCCCCTCTAGAACCCTCAGTTTGTTTTTCAGA
>NW_028020375.1:0-680 GCF_054177405.1 Leptonychotes weddellii
GCGCCTGGGTGGCTCAGTTGGTTAAGCGACTGCCTTCAGCTCAGGTCATGATCCTGGAGTCCCTGGATCGAGTCCCACATTGGGCTCCCTGCTCAACGGGGGGTCTGCTTCTCCCTCTGATCCTCTCCCCTCTCGTGCTCTCTGTCTCTCACCCTCTCTCTCTCAAATAATAAATAAATAAATAAAATCTTTAAAAAAATAAAATAAAATAAAATACAGAAGAATAAAAAGAGTGCTTTGTTATTTAGAAGTGTTTAATTTTTGTAGTTATTAAATGTTTATGTTTATGTTTCCAGGGAAATGTCCACGTCCAGGGCCTGTGACCCCCTTAGGTTCACATGGCCAGAGACCCTCTTCTGTATTTTCACGTGAAGGGCCATGCATGACTGCCCAACCTAATGGCATCTACTCGTGGCTGGGAGAACTTGGATCTCTTCCAGACTACCTTTTAGGCCAAGGTTAAGCTCACAAACGAGGTGTAGGTGTGGGGCCTTCCCTCTACCGGGAGTCCAGGAGTGCAGAGCTGGGGGACACCCCGCTTGCCGTATGTGGTGGTCGGCAAACAGAGCTGCGCTGGGCCACGCGGTGAAGGAGGCCATGTTGCGTTGGTGCCCCAATGTCCTTTCTGTGGGATCTGTCCTCTAGTCCCCTGAGGGGCCCGGGGCAGAGGGATCAGCTCC
>NW_028020376.1:0-680 GCF_054177405.1 Leptonychotes weddellii
CTCTGTTTTACAGATGAGGCAACTGACCCCCAAGGCTGCTTGACAATGTCCAGAGTCACCTGGCTTGCACGGGGCAGACACAGGGTTGGGGCCTGCAGTCTGGCCTGGAGCTGCCATGAGGCCATGAGGAGGGTGCTCACTTCTTCAAGTGTCAAGTCCCCGGGGGACTGGGGCAGGCCTCACAGGGCAGCCCTGGCCCGAGGCTTGCTCATCCGTGAGTCAGAAGGGACGAATCTGTCACACACAGGTGGCAGAGCCTCCCTCTCGCGCATCAGAGGACTTCTCCTTCACCGACTGAGCCCCTGCCAGCCAGCGTCTTCTTTCTCTTGTTTTGGGGTCACCACACTGGATGGCCACAGGCAGAGTCTCTGCCAGGGCCAGTGTGGAGCTCAGCCTGGTGGGGGCCTTGGGACCAACACTTTCTCTGCCTGAAGTTCCTGAGTCTTTTCAAAGCTGTCTTAACACTGACTTTCCGGAGCCGACCTGAACAGGGAATTGGTGATGACGTTCTACCGACTCTCATTTTCTATACCCGAAAGCTGTTTTTGACCTCAGCCCTGAAGATAAAAATGAGGTATAGTACTGTAATGGCGGATGCATGACGCCACGTGTTCGTCAAAACCCACACGATGAATGACACAGGAAGCCCAGCTCTGGACTTGAGACGGTGACAACGAGTC
>NW_028020377.1:0-680 GCF_054177405.1 Leptonychotes weddellii
CTCAGTAGGGACTCTGCTTCCGTGTGCTGCTGTGTTCCCTCTCTCTCTCTCTGACAAATAAATATATAGGAGACACAGCGAGAGAGGGAACACATATATATATATATATATATATATATAAGAGGGCTCTGTGTTCCCTCTCTCGCTGTGTCTCTCTCTCTGTCAAATAAATAAATAAAATCTTAAAAAAAAAAAAAAAAGAAAGAAATATTTCAAAGGAGCCTGATGTGGGGCTGGATCTCAGGACGCTGGGATCATGACCTGAGCCGAAGGCAGACCTTTAACCTACTGAGCCACCCAGGTGTACCAATATTTTGATGCTTTTTATATTAGATATTTTTATCAACCCTTTCCCTCACAGTTTTGGCCTCAGGCTATTAGTTCTTTTGAAATACATTTGCTGGGGCGCCTGGGTGGCTCAGTTGGTTAAGCGACTGCCTTCGGCTCAGGTCATGATCCTGGAGTCCTGGGATCGAGTCCCGCATCGGGCTCCCTGCTCGGCAGGGAGTCTGCTTCTCCCTCTGACCCTCCTCCCTCTCATGCTCTCTGTCTCTCATTCTCTCTGTCTCAAATAAATAAATAAAATCTAAAAAAAAAAAAAAAAATGAAATACATTTGCTGTTGAATATAATCCCAAGCACTTCTTATAATGCTGACTGTGTCATTTGCTATTTGTATTT
>NW_028020378.1:0-680 GCF_054177405.1 Leptonychotes weddellii
ATTTTTTAAGATTCATTTATTTATTTATTTGACAGAGACACAGCGAGAGAGGGAACACAAGTAGGGGGAGTGGGAGAGGGAGAAGCAGGCTCTCTGGACGCGGGGCTCGATCCCAGGACCCCGGGATTACGACCTGAGCCGAAGGCAGATGCTCAATGACTGAGCCACCCAGGCGCCCCCAAACTTTGTGGTTTATATTAGGTATGGTAAAGCCCAGGCAAAATGTCGTCATAAGGTATATGAACCTCAGTGACAGGATAGAACTGAGACACCCTTACAGTAACACAAATAATAGGAATTGAATATCTACTTTGTACCAAGCCTTAGTCTAAGCTTGTTACTTGTTATTCCGTATTTCAGTGAATTTTTGCAAGAATCCTGTGAACTAGTATTCTTACGAGCACCTTTTCCATGTGATAATTCTGAAGCACCGAGAGGTTAAGACAATAATTTTTAAGTCAAGGCGTCAGATCAGACCCAGGCAGCAGGACTGCGGAGCTGATCCCCCAACCATTTCATTCCATGGCCACCTTTTCTCAATTTGTATCCCACAACCCCTCCCTTTGCCAGATTCAGGGCTTCTTAGATTCTGCCAATCCCAGCACCTGGGAACTCCTTCTAGGTTTTACTGTGAAGCCATGAGAAGTGTATGGAGAATTTCTATGGTATAGTTTACAACA
>NW_028020379.1:0-680 GCF_054177405.1 Leptonychotes weddellii
TACAAATCAAGGTCCGCTGCTTTATAGGCCGAGACCTTGCGTTTTACCGTGGACGCGGTGTTCTGGGTCAGCTTCTCGTGATGGAACATTCTGGAGGCGCCAGAGTCAGTGGAGAGACAGATGGTTTCAGGCTGCAGCTTTCAAGTCAGATGGCCCAGGGGTCCGAGCCTGGCTCTGTCACCGTCCGAGTGCCCGTACAAAAATTACTTAAATTCTCTAAACCTGGTTTTCTTGTCTTCTTGAAGGGGATAATGCTAGTTGTCTCGTGGAGCTGTTCTGAGTTACCGTGTACAAAGGTACTCCTACTCCGTACCGCCCGCCACAAAAGGGTGAGTGGGGTCAGTGCGCATCACAGATGAAATCTGCCCACAGGAGGGCAAGGAAGTGCGGGAGGGGAATAAAGAGCAGAAATAAAGTGACCCAAACACCCTAAGAGACAAAGATTCCCAGACCAAGAATTAAGACCAGCGTCTCCATCATCCACGATACAAGCAATGATAAATAGAAAAACACACATGGGGTAAAATAAACAATGAGAAATGATGTACCATGAAAACTGATCAGGAAAGCTGGAGTGGCCTCATTCATACCAAGCAGCCCTGAGGACAAGGAGTACTCCCAGGGACGAAGAGCCCACTTCAGAAAGAGAAAGGACACATTTGTCACCTTGAACCCTGACT
>NW_028020380.1:0-11072 GCF_054177405.1 Leptonychotes weddellii
GGTTAGCCCAGTGATGGGTATTAAGGAGGTCATGTACTGCATGGAGCACTGGGTGTTATGCGAAAACAATGGATCGTGGATCACCACATCAAAAACCAATGATGTATTGTATGGTGACTAACATAACATAATAAAATTAAAAAAAGAACAACAACAACAAAAAAGAAACTGAAAAAAAAAAAGAAAATCAACTTACTATAGATGTCAATTATCACAAATTGACCTATAGATTTCACAAATCCCTATGAAATGTCACAAAAGTTTTGTAGACATACACAAGTTTATTATTATATGCATATGAAAAATCAAAGGACCTATGATAGTTAAAACACTTTTTAAAAAGAAAAATAAAATTAGAGGAATTCCCCAACCCAATGTTAAAGCTTCCTCTTTAGTGACAGTAATCGAGATAGTACGGTATTGAAAGAGAGATGTACATATAGATTAACGGACCAGAATCAAATAACAGAAATAGGTTGATACAAAAATACCCAAATGATTTTTTATAACATTTCAAATACAGTTCAGTGGAGGAAGAATAGCTTTTCCAGCAAATGGTGCTAGGGAAATTAGACATAGGTGGTGGGAGGTGGGAATGGAGGGAGCATGTGATTAAATATAGTACATGAAACTATAATTCTTTTAGAAAAAGAAAAGAAGAAATCTTTGGGACCTATGGCTGGTTAGAGTTATTAAATTTCACACTGAAAGAAAAATTGTTAAACTGGATCTCTTCAAAATTAAAAACATTTGGTCTCTAAATAGACTTGTAATGGTAATGAAAGACAAGCTACAGACTGGGAGAAAATATTTTCAATCCACATATCCTGGAAAAGGTCTTGTACCTTGACAATATAAAGAATTCTCAAAACCAAAAAATAAAAAAATCCAATTAGGAAAAACTAGAAAATGAGTAAATACAGGATGAAACATCTCACTAAAGAGGATACACAGATGGCTAATAAGCACATGAAAAGATGTTCAGCATCATTAGCCATTAGTGAAATGCAAATTAAAACCACAATGAGATATCTCTTCATACCAATCAGAGTGTCTTAAAAAAAAATGAGAGCACCAAATGCTAGTGAGCATGCAGAGAAACTGAACTCCTTATACATTGCTGGAGGGAATGCCAAATAGTACAGAAACTCCAGAAAATTGTTTGGCAGTATTTTTAAAAAACTAAATATGTACCTTTCATGTAACTTTACTCCTTGGCATTTATCCCAGAAAAGTGAAAACATATTCATACAAAAACCTGTACATGAATATTCAGAATAATATTATTCATAATAGCCAAAAATTGCTGACAATTCAAATGTTCTTCAAGGGATGCATGGTTAAACAAATTGTGATACATTTATACCATGGTAAACTATTTAGCAATAAAATAAAATAATAAAATAAAATAAATAAAAAATAATAAAGGAATGAACTATTTATACACACAACTACATGGAGGAACCTCAAGGAAATTCCACTGAGGAAGAACAACCAATCTCAAAATATCACATACTGTATGATTCCACTTATATAACAATCCCAGAATAATAAAATTGTGGAGATAGAGAACAGAGTAGTGGTTGTCACTTCTTAGGGATGGGGATTACTTGGGCAGGTGTGTCCATAAAGGGCTGCTTAGTGATGTTAACTGTCACGTTTCCTGAATGTGGTGGTAGTTTCACAGTTTTTGTGGCTACTACTGAGGGAAAACCCCTTGATCACCTGACTCTGGTGTCCAGGGATGTTTGCATTCCTGTATCACATAGGACTGTAACAATTCAATAGACTGGTTTTTGGCAGGTTACCACCCCAGAACACTGCACAGACAACAGACTAAAACATGCCCACAATCTTTCTATGAAATAAGCCTGTTTATTTGTCCAAGGGTAGGCCTGAGGGGCAGCTCTCTGGTTTGGCATACATTTAGAGACATATGGAGGTGCTGTGAAGGAACAGAGGCTAGTGGACATAATCTTTGTGCTCTCCCTCTGTTTCTAAATAGCCTACTGGTATCTCCCAAAAAATAGCTTCTACCCTTCTCTGGTTCTCTGATTTGGGCATCTATTGCCAGGAGATACCTCTAAATTGTCTGGCTCTGGAGACCAGTGGGACTTATGTTTATGAATCCTACAGGACTATAACCAATGGAGTTCTTAAGTGGCTACCAACCCAGGACAGGGCAAGATGCAATAGACCCAGCAGGCCAATCTTGCTGTGAAAAGGACTTATTAGTTTATCTCCATAGCTGCAGCCTGAGAGGCAGGCTTCTAATTAAACACACATCTAAAGGCTGACTATAATTCTTTCCAGAGACCTCAGAAGTCAGGCACTGTTTTGTGCTCTCCCTCTGCCACATTCCAAAGCACCAGTATCTCCCAGAGGGGAGCTTTTATATGTGTCTATTTTTTTTAATGTCTTATGGTCCAGTTTTTTGTGGCTACTGCCCAGAGGACACCCCCTTGATCACCTGACTGTGGTGGCCAAGAGTGTTTGTGTTCTTGTGTCCCATGGGGCTGTAACAATTCTTGGCCAGCTACCACTCCCAGAGCATTGTGCGGAGAGCAGACTGAATCACACATCCAATCATTCTTTGAAAGAGACTCATTTGCTTGTCCTGGAGCATTGGCCTGAGGAGCAAGCATCTGGTTTGGTACACATCTAGAGGCCTACTGAGATGTACTCTGGGAGTGGAAACGAGTTGATGCCATCTTTGTGCTCTCTTTCTTGCCACTCCATGCCACTGCTTTCTACCAGGAAGAAAATTGTACCTATGTATGGTGCCCTAATTTTGGTGACTGCCACCCATAGGACACCTCTAGATGGCCTGCCTCTGGCAGCCACTGTGATTTAATATTGGTGGTCCCACAGGACTATATGTATTTGCACTCTTTCAAAGATGCTGCCTGAGGGTCTGACTTCCACTCAGACTTAATATTGGTGCTGAGATTCTCACCTCTGGGACACTGACAATTCTTGGCACATCCTCAATTACTGGGAACCACTAAAAAAGTAGACTCCTTGGACAGTCACCTTGAGAGACAGCCAGAGCTAGAGCAGGATTGGGCAATAAGATTCATCTTCTACATAGATCAGTCCTTCAAGATGGGAGAGGTTGCTGCTTTAAACTACACAGAGAGTTAAGCAAAATAAAGAAACAAAGGCATATATTCCAAAGAAATTTTATGCCTCAAGGAACTAGAAAAAGAAAACAAAGCCCAAAGTTAGTAAAAGTATGAGAATAACAAAGATCAGAGCAGAAATAAATGAAAATATGGATGGGTCCTGTCTTTGTATCCAATCTGCAACCCTGTGCCGTTTCATGGGAGCATTTAGGCCATTCATGTTGAGGGTTACTACTGAAAGATATGCATTTATTGCCATCCTATGGTCTGTACAGTCCCTGTTTCTATGGATTGTCTCTGTAAATTTCTGGTCCATATTATTCTTAGGGTATTTCTTCTTTTATAGAATCCCCCTTAATATTTCTTGCAGGCCTGGCTTGGCAGTCACATATTCTTTCAGTTTCTGCCGGTCCTGGAAGCTCTTTATCTCTCCATCCATTCTAAATGACAGCCTTGCCAGATAAAGTATTCTTGGCTGCATGTTCTTCTCATTTAATACCCTGAATATGTCTTGTCAGCCCTTTCTGGCTTGCCAGCTTTCTGTTGACAGGTCTGACGTTATTCTGATGTTCCTCCCTCTGTACGTAAGGAATCACATCCCTGTAACTGCCCTTAGGATGGCTTCTTTGGCTCTAAGATTTCTGAGTTTTACTATTACATGCCAGGGCATTCATCTGTTCTCCTTGATCTTGGGAGGGGTCCTCTCTGCCTCTAGGACATGAATGCTTGTTTCATTCCTCAGATTAGGGAAGTTCTCAGCTACAATTTGCTCAAATATATCTTCTAGTCCTCTCTCTCTCTCCACCCCTCAGGGATCCCAATAATTCTGACATTGGAATGTTTCATGGTGTCACTGATTTCTCTATGTCTGTTCTCATGGATTTTAAGTTGTTTGTTCTAGGCCTCCTCCTGTTCCTTCCTTTCTATTAGTTTATCTTCTAGATCACCAATTCGTTCTTCTGCCTCATTTACCCTAGTTGTTAGAGTATCTAGTTTAGACTGCACCTCATTCATAGCATTTTTAAGTTTGGCCTGATTAACTCTCATTTCTGCCCTTAGAGATTCTATGTTGCTGTTAATGTTTTTCTCCAGTCTAGCTATTATCCTCATAACTGTTACCCTAAAGCCTATTTCTGACATCTTGTTTATATCTATATCCATTAGATCTGTGGCAGAGGACATTGTCTGTGGTTCTTTTCCTTGTTAGGAGTTCCTCCTCCTAGTCATTCTGTTGACGGGTGGTTGAGGGGATGTACAGAGTCAAAAATATCAACCACAATCCAGGCAAGGTGCACCCTGGGAAAGTTTGGAGTGACTGGAAGCCATCACCAAAAAAACCCAGCCAAAATGAAACCCAAGAATAAGATTTATAAAGTTCAATATATATATATATATATATATAAGGGGGGGTGAGAGGAGGGGGGGCTATAATCTCTCAATGTGGGCAAGGTAGGGTGTTTCAGTTCTTCCTGGGTGTATTTTGTTCTCTTTGTTAGAGAACCCTACTTCCCAGAGTTACAGGGAAATTAAAACTGGTATATATATAAAGGTAGTATTGAATAGGGAAAAAATGACTACATTGAAGCTTGTATCTATATATATAAAAAAAGAGAAAGAAAAAAAGTATAGGTGTAAAAAGTACAAGTTAAAAAGTTACTATGGAATATGTTGTATTAAGTATCTAGTTGAAATGATAAATAGGTAAAAAAAAAAAAAAAACAGAGAAGAAACATGAGAAAAAATAAAAAAATAAAGTTGTATCTAAGAAATACACAGGCTGTGAGGCAACACCAGGAGCTCAGTATACTATTTTCCCCTGGTGTTGGGGTTTTACAGCTTTATGGGGACCCTCGGGTTGTTGTCCTCTTGTTCTTCCAGCTTGTCTTCTGGGGAAGGGGCCTGCCTCATTGTTTTTCTGGCAACCCTGCTTTGGCGGAGTTGCCCTGCCCCCTATCAAGGGGCTGAGCTCCGTGGAAACCATTTTTTTGGGATCTTGATCTCTGGCATCTTTTGTTCTCTGGCGGCTTTTCGCATCTTTTCCGGAAGGTCAGAGCAAAGGAAAATGTCCGCACCCAGACCCCCGCACCAGAGGAGAGAAGCAACAGTCTTCTCCTCTCTGAACCCTCCAGAACACACAGTCTCCCCCTCTGTAAACACCACTGAAAACCACAGCCTCCCACAGGTGGTGCATGCCCCCAGCGATCTTCTCAGCAGTTGACCCAGGCCCCCATTCGTCTCTGCCCCCTGTGCCTCCAAAACCTGAAGAGATCCCAGTCTGGGTGGGCATGGGTGGCGGCAGCGGCCAGGCCTGGGCCTGGTCCAAGCAGACATGGGTGTGGGCATCAGCCAGCCCCCCGGGTCCACATGCACAGGTGCCCGGGAGCGACTGCCCTGGTCCTGTGTTTGCCCCTAAACACAAACAGTGTTTGAGCACTGTTATCAGGCCCTTCTCTTCCCACAGCCACCCCTCTGCAAGCTATTACTGGTCCCCAGGTGCAGGATGCTTTTGCCCTGGGGTATTATATTACTTTCCAGTGGCTAGTTTCTGGTAGCTCCCTCCCCCCTCTGTTTCTTCTCTATCTGTCCATGCAATCACAGCTCCGTCCTTTGTACCTCTCAACTGATGATCCTCTTCCCCACAGAGATCCAAACATATAATCTTACATCTCAGGCTGATTCCCTGGGTGTTCAGAATGGCTTGGTAGATATCCAGCTAAATTCAGGGGATCAGTTGAAATGAATAAACATCATTAAAACATCTATCTTTCCCAGAGCAATTTACACTTTCAATGCCATCCCTATAAAAATGCCACTGGCATTTTTCAAGGAGCTGAAACAAAAAATCCTAAAATTTGTATGGAACCAGAAAAAACCCCAAATCACCAAGGGAATGATTAAAAAGAAAAACAAAGCTGGGTGCATCATGTTGCCTGACTTCAAGCTATATTACAAAGTTGTGATCACCAAGACAGCATGGTACTGGCACAAAAACAGACACACAGACCAATGGAACAGAATAGAGACTCCAGAAATGGACCCTCCACTCTATGGTCAACTAATCTTTGACAAATCAGGAAAAAATATCCAATGAAGAAAAGACAGGCTCTTCAATAAGTAGTGGTGGGAAAATTGGACAGCTACATATAGAGAATGAAACTGGGCCATTTCCTTACACCATACAAAAAGGTAAACTCAAAATCAATGAAAGACATCAATGTGAAACAGGAATCCATCAAAATCCTAGAGGAGAACATAGGCAGTAACCTCTTTGACATCAGCCACAGTAACTTCTTTCAAGACACATCTACAAAGGCAAGTGAAACAAAAGCAAAAAAGAACTTTTGGGACTTCATCAAGATAAAAAACTTCTGCACAGCAAAGGAAACAGTCAACAAAACTAAGAGGCAGCCCACGGAATGGGAGAAGATATTTGCAAATGACATTACAGATAAAGGGCTGGTACCCAAGATCTATAAAGAACTTCTCAAACTCAACACTAAAAAAAAAAAACTAACCCAGGCAAAAAATGGACAGAAGACATGAATAGACACTTCTCTGAAGAAGACATACAAATGGCTAACAGACACATGAAAAAAATGCTCAACATCACTAGCCATGAGGGAAATAAGAATCAAAACCACAATGAGATACCACCTTACATCAGTTAGAATGGCAAAAGTTAACAAAACAGGAAACAACACATGTTGGCGAGGATGTGGAGAAAGGGGAACCCTCTTACACTGTTGGTGGGAATGCAAGTTGATACACCCACTTTGGAAAACAATAGGGAGGTTCCTCAAGATGTTAAGAATAGAGCTACCCTATGACCCAGCAATTGCACTACTAGGTATTTACCCTAGTAGTGATACAGACATAGTGAAAAGAAGGGGCACATGCACCCCAATGTTCATAGCAGCAATGTCCACAATAGCCAAACCATTGAAGGAGCCAAGATGCCCTTCAACAGATGAATGGATAAAGAAAGTGTGGTACTTATACAAAATGGAATATTATTCAGCATCAGAAGCGATGAATATTTACCATTTGCATTGACATGGATGGAACTGGAGGGGATTATGTTAAGTGAGTAATCCAAGCAGAGAAAGACAATTATCATATGGTTTCACTCATTTGTGGAACATAAGCAATAGCACGGAGGACCATAGGGGAAGGGAGGGAAATCCAAAGGGGGAGAAATCAGAGAGGGAGATGAACCATGAGAGACTATGGACCCCAAGAAACAATCTGGAGGTTTCAGAGGGGAGGAGTGTGGGGGGAGGGGGTAACATGGTGATGGGTATTGAGGAAAGCATGTGCTGTGATGAGCACTGGGTGTTATACTTAACTAATGAATCACTGAAGACTGAATCAAGGACTAATTATGTACTATACAGTGGCTAACTGAACATAATAAAAATAAACGTACATCTAAAAATAATAACAAAAAGAAATAAATGAAATAGACTAAAATAACAGAAAATACAAAGCAGAGAGTTGGTTCTTTGAAAAGATAAGTGAAACTGACAAACCTTTAGCTAAACTCACCAAGAAGAAAGAGAGAACTCAAGTAAATAAAATCAGAAATTAAAGAGGAGACATTTCAACTGATACCACAGAAATAACAATGTATCCCAAGAGACTACCATAAACAATTATATACCAACAATTTGGACAACCTAGAAGAAATGGATAAATTCCTACAGAGTGAATCATGAAGAAATAGAAAATCTGAACAGACCAATTACTAGTAAGGAGATTCAATCAGTAATCAAAATCTCCCAACAAACAAAAGTCCAGGACCAAATGACTTCATTGGCAAATCCTTCCATTCAAAGAATTCATGCCAATCCTTCTCAAGCTTTTCCAAAAAATAGAAGAGGAGGGAATAAAGCCAAACTCATTTTGCAAGGCCAGCATTACCCTGATAGCAAAACCAGACAAGAACACCACACACATAGACACACACACACACACACACACACACACACACAATGTATGGGACAATATCCCTGATGAACACAGATAAAGAAATATTCAACAAAACATTAGCAAACTGAATTCAATGATACATTAAGATAGGGTAGAGATGAGGAGGCAGAGAAAGATGGCGGAGGTGTAGGAGACCTGGATTTCGTCTGGTCCCAGGAATTCGGCTACATAGGGATCAAACCATTCTGAACACCTACAAACTCAACAGGAGATCAAAGAAAAGAATAGCAACAACTCTGTGAACAGAAAAGCGACCCCTTTGGAAGGTAGGATGTGCAGAGAAGTGAATCTGAGGCGATGTTCAGGAGGATAGATGAGGGGGGAGGGGGCCTCCGTCGGCCACTTCTGGCAAGTGATAGAGCCCCAAAGCACAAAATTGGAACTTGTAGAAGTCTGCTTGGCTGAGGGATGTCGCTCCAGTGGCTAAGTGGGGGGTGGAACCCTCACTAGGACAGTGTGGTCTCAGGACCCTCGGGGTCACAGAAAGACCAGGGGTGACTGAGTGCGGCAGAGCTCCGAGGTATTGGAGCGGTGAGGCCGGCTGCAGAGATGAAGCTGAGGAGTGGGCTCGCAGCTCAGGGTTGCCATAAACTGTGATCCTCGGCACAGTCGGGCCACTGCACCTCCAGCAGGGACCCGACAAGTGGCAGATCTGGGGAGACGCCCCTTTCTCCCCCAGGAAGAGTGGTGCAGGAGCACACCGCAGGGATCTGCAGGGTTTGGAGACTCCACATGGGGTCAGGTGCCAGAGATAGAAACGCTTGGTCACAGGCTGGGTGAGCATGGAGTGTGGCCGGAGACCAGGGAGACAGGAGTGATTGACTGCTTTTCTCTGGGGGTGCACTGAGGAGTGTGGTCCCTGGTTCTCAGCTCCTCTGGGGCTGAGATTGGGAGGCTGCATTTTCACTCTCGTCCTACAAAGCTGTACCAAAAGCTTGCAGGGAACAAAAGCTCCTGAGAACAAACCCGAGCAGAGTTCTTAGCCCAGACCCGGCAAGGGTGGAGCAATTCCACTTCCAGCAAAGACATTTGGGAACCATGGCAACAGGCCCCTCCCCCAGAAGATCAGCAAGAACAGCCAGTCAAGACCAAGTTTACTGATCAATGAGAACGGCAGAACTCCAGCGCTAGGGGAATACTGCACATAGAATTCATGGCCTTTTTACCATGATTCTTTAGTATTTCAAAGTTAATTTCTTTTTTTTTAACTGTCTTTTCTTTTTTTTTTTTTGAATTTTTTTTCCCTTTTTCAACCAACATCTTATCAATCCCTTTTTTAAAAACTATTTTTTATTTTTCATTTTTAGAGTCATATTCTATCCCTTCATAGTAGTTACCCTTATTTTTGGTATATATAGATAGATATAGATACAGATATAGATATAGATATAGATATAGATAAGTTGTTCTCTCTTTAAATTTTGAGATACAGTTTCTTCTAACAGATCAAAATATACCCTAAATCTCTAATGTATGGCTTTGTTCTAGTCTCATGCCTGATCATATTCTCTCCCTTTTTTTTTTTATTCCTCTTCCTTCTCTTTTCAACCAACTTGACATCTTATCAACTCCTTTTATAAAATCTTTTATAATATTCATCTTTACATTCATATTCTATCCCTTCATCATATTAACCTTTATTTTTCTACATATGTAAGTTTTTCTTTCCTTAAAAGTTTGGGAGGCACTTTCTTCTAACAGACCAAAATATGCCCAAAATCTACTATGTGGCACTGATCTATGCACCAGCCTGATCATATCTGATCATATTCTGTTTTTTTGTTTTGTTTTGTTTCCTTTGTTTTTATCTTTTCCTTTTTCTTTTTTTTCTTCTTCTTTTTCCTTTCTTTCCCTTTCTTTTCCCCTGGTTTCAAGACTTTTCTGATTTGTTTAGTGTATATTTTCTGGGGACGTGGTTACCCTGTTAGCATTTTGTTCTCTCATTCATCTATTTTCCTCTGGACAAAATGACAAGAGAGAAAAAATCACCTCAACAAAAAGAACAAGAGGCAGTACTGACTGCCAGGGACCTAATCAATATGGACATTAGTATGACGTCGGAACTAGAGTTCAGAATGATGATTTTAAAGATACTAGCTGGGCTTGAAAAAAGCATGGAAGTTATTAGAGAAACCCTTTCTGGAGAAATAAAAGAACTAAAATCTAACCAAGTGGAAATCAGAAAGGCTATTAATGAGGTGCAATCAAAAGTGGAGGCTCTAACTGCTAGGATAAATGAGGCAAAAGAGAGAATTAGTGATATAGAAGACCAAATGATAGAGAATAAAGAAGCTGAGAAAAGAGAGATAAACAACTACTGGATCACAAGGGCAGAATATGAGAGATAAGTGATACCATAAGATGAAACAACATTAGAATAATTGGGATCCCAGGAGAAAAAGAAAGAGAGAGAGGGGGGCAGGAGGTATATTGGAGCAAATTATAGCAGAGAACATCCGTAATTTGGGGAAGGAAACAGGCATCAAAATCCAGGAGGCACAGAGAACCCCTCTCAAAATCAATAAAAATAGGTCAACACCCCAACATCTAATAGTAAAACTTACAAGTCTCAGAGACAAAGAGAAAATCCTGAAAGCAGCACGGGAGAAGAGACATGTAACCTACAATGGTAGAAACATTACATTGGCAACAGACCTATCCACAGAGACTGGCAGGCCAGAAAGGACTGACATGATATATTCAGAGCACTAAATGAGAAAAATATGCAGCCAAGAATACTATATCCAGCTAGGCTTTCATTCAAAATAGAAGGAGAGACAAAAAGCTTCCAGGACAAACAAAAACTAGAGGAATTTGCAAACACGAAATCAGCCCTATAAGAAATATTGAAGGGGGCCCTCTAAGCCAAGAGAGAACCTAAAAGCAACATCGACCAGAAAGGAACACAGACAATATACAGTAACAGTCACCTTACAGGCAATACAATGGCACTAAATT
>NW_028020381.1:0-680 GCF_054177405.1 Leptonychotes weddellii
CGCCTCCTGTTAGAACCACTTGCTGTCCCTAGGGCAGACCTGAGCCAAGGAACAGGCTCCTTCGTGGACATGTAGCTTTGACTTTAAAACCCGTAGAGAGAAAGACACTTCTCCCACCTTCTCTCGCCCAGGGTGAGAGAACAGGGGCCCCAGCTCTACACAACTCAGTCCGACGCAGAACTCCGGGGACAGGCTTTGCCGATAACTGCCTTTGTGTCCCATTCTGGGCCGGACTTGGCTTATTTTCTGCAGGCTTGGAAAGAGAGAACATTAAGAAGTAATCTATTCCATACTTATTTCACATTAGTCCAGTTCCGTAGCCTCAGCTTCCTGTTTGGGGCATTCTGCTCCCCAGCTCTCACTCGTCTGTTCGGCGCCAGTGCCCTCCTGTTCACTCCCAGGGCACGGGGCACCTGTTTCAGGCTCTTGTGATCCCCAGTGTTCTCCAGGGAAGCCGAGTCGGGCATCTCTGTGGAGCTCATTCCAGATGACAATATGCTACCTCTGTGAATCAGGGACGGATAATGTACAGTTGATTTTAATTTTTTTAAGGAATAATAATACCGGTAGGGTATGAATTACAATGTTCTTTTTTTCCCCTCTACAATCTGCATTTATAGCATTTTTCATCAATTCAAAGAATTCAAGTAAAGATCATCCCGCATATCCGGGATAATTAC
>NW_028020382.1:0-680 GCF_054177405.1 Leptonychotes weddellii
TATATTTGAAAGTTGCTAAGAGAGTAAATCTTAAACGTTTTTATCACAAGAAAAAAATTTCATAACTATGTGTGGTGTGGATGTTAACTAGACTTATTGTGGTGATCTTTTTACAATACTACTATACAAACTAATACAATGTATACAAACTAATACAATGTAATATGTCAATTATACCTTAAAAAAAAAAAACAAAAAGCAAAAGGAAAGGGCAGAAACAGTAAATTTAAAATAGCAATAAATTAAATAGTATTCATTTGGGACATTTGTGCAATGCCTTGAAATTTTTAATATCAAATTATACACTTTTAAAAATATGATCCTTGCAGGAATACTAAGAAATAGGCCATGCACATGGGAGAGTTTGAGGGGATCCAGTAAATTACATCCCTTCTCTCTGCCAATATTTGGAAAAATGAGAGATGGACATAGAAATCAGAAAAATTCATTCATTGATTCAACAAATATTTACTTAACTCTTCCTCATACTTGGCACTCTTAAAGACACTGGTGATAAAGCAGTGAATGAAACAAAAAGATTCCTGGTTGTAGAACTTACTGGTCCGCAGAAGGGGATGAATGACAGATGGTTTGGAGACACAGAGATACACTGCTCAAAGCCTACTTCAAGACAGGACATGATGAGCACTGCCCAGTGAGAAGTACTGTGGCTAGATGCC
>NW_028020383.1:0-680 GCF_054177405.1 Leptonychotes weddellii
GGGGATTTTTGTGAAGAAACTTTATTCAAAGCACATTCTTTAGTACTGCAGTGCAAAATAATTATGTAATTTTAGTATCATAAATATTGTTCTTCAAATTTTTAAATAAAATTATAGATAAAATCAGAAAAGTCTAATTAAGGTTAGACAAAACTATGTGTAAATGTATATTTATATTTTTTAGATGGTGGAAATAGGAGAAGCAGAAAGGGGAAGAGATAATAAGAACATCTTCTCAAAGGGATTTAGCTATTAAGAAAAAAATGAATATAGGTTTATAAACATTTAAAATACATTGATAGGTCCAAAAATAAAATTAAATTCATACTTCAATTACCAAATAGTTTCAGAAGAGGAAGGTTAATTAGAACTGGTAGGGTTGGCTACATTCTCATTTTTCTTAGAAAAGACCCTTAGATATAGTGTGGAACTGATAAATCAAGAAACGGAGAAAAGAGTATATTCTTTAACATGATGGGATGAAATATTAGAACCCCAAATAGAAAGGTTCCATGATTCATTGTTTGCGTATAACACCCAGTGTTCCATTCAATACATGACCTCTTTAATACCCATCACCAGGCTAACCCATTCTCCCACCCCCCTCCCCTCTAGAACCCTCAGTTTGTTTCTCAGAGTCCATAGTCTCTCATGGTTCATCTCCCCCTCCGGTCTCCACC
>NW_028020384.1:0-680 GCF_054177405.1 Leptonychotes weddellii
TAACAATTAAAAAAAAAGAAAAAAAACTAAAGATGTAATGTATGGTGATTAACATAACATAATAAAAAGAAAATACGTTTAAAAAAAAAAAATCCTAGAGCAAAACATAACCAGTAACCTCTTTGACATCCGTGGTAGTAACTTCCTTCTAGATATGTCTCCTTAGGCAAGGTAAACAAAAGCAAAAATGAACTATTGGGACTTCATCAAAATAAAAACTTCTGTACAGCAAAGGAAACAATTAACAAAACTAAAAGGCAACCTACAGAATGGGAGAAGATCTTTGCAAATGACATATCTGATAAGGGGTTAACATCCAAAATATATAAAGAACTTACAAACTCAACACCCCAAAAACAAATAATCCAATTAGAAAATGGGCAGAAGACATGAATAGAAATTTCTCCAAAGAAGACATCCAGATGGCTAACAGACACCAAAAAGATGCTCAATGTCACCGATCATCAGGAAAATACATATTAAAACTATGATGAAATATCACCTCACACCTGTCAGAATGACTAAAATGAATAATACAAGAAACAACAGGTGATGGCAACAATATGGAGAAAGGGAAACCCTCCTCCACTGTTGGTGGGAATGCAAGCTGGTGCAGCCACTGTGCAACACAGTATGGAGGTTCCTCAAAAAGTTAAAAATAGAGCTACCCTATGATCCAC
>NW_028020385.1:0-680 GCF_054177405.1 Leptonychotes weddellii
TTCCCCATAATCCATCCTTTTGCCCACAAAGCAACAGGAGGTCCCTGAGACTGTGGTTGCCCAGTAAGGGCCTCCAGGCTCCTCCCCACGCTAAGCTAACGTGGCCGTGTAAGGCTCGGTGGTGGTGCAGTCAGCAGGGCTGGGTTCAAATCCCTCCACCTCGGGTATGTGAAAATGCCATGTTAGATGGTGCAACGGGTGTGGACCACAGCCCGGTACGTCCTCAAAATGTTACACACAGAGCTACCTTGTGATCCCACATGATCACTACTCCTCCGTATACACGCACCCAGGAAAAACGAAAACATACATCCACCCTGACGCTTGTGCACAGATGTCCCGGGCAGTGTGACTCACGATAGCGAAAACATGGAAGCGATCCAAATGACCATCCGTGGATGAATGAACAAAAGGTAATACATCCACACAATGGAGTATTATTCAGTCGTTAAAAGGAATGGCATTCCTGACACATGCCACAACTTGAAGGAACCTTGAGAACATGATGCGAAGTGAAAGAGGCCAGTCACACAAAGAACCATATGGTCTGCCTGCATTTAAATGAAAATGTCCAGGAGAGGCAAATCCACAGAGACAGAAGGCAGACTGCTGTTGCCAGGGGCCGGGGGTGACTGCTTGGTGGGTATGGTTTCTTGCGGGTGATGAGAATGTTCTGGAAT
>NW_028020386.1:0-680 GCF_054177405.1 Leptonychotes weddellii
GAGGCAGGAAAGCATGGGGGAGTCTTTGGCGGGTAGGAAGCAATGTCGAAAGCCGAAAGACTAGCCAGCCTTTAACCAGGGAATCAAAGGCCTGGCCATGAGTGTCCAAGCATATGAGGCCAATAGAGTATAATCTTTTTTTTTTTTAGATATATTTTTTTAAGATTTTATTGAGAGAGAGAAAGCATGAGCAGGGGTAAGGGCAGAGGAACAAGCAGACTCCCCACTGAGCAGGGAGCCAGACGTGGGGCTCGATCCCAGGACTCCGGGATCGTGACTCAAGCTGAAGGCAGACGCCCAACAGACCGAGCCCCCCAGGCATCCCCTAAAAGAGTGTATTCTTTAGATTGGTAGCCAACAAGTCAGACAAACTCGGGTCTGAATCTTTCCTATGACCCGGTAGCCGGTGAAACTTTCACAATACAGCGCACCTGAAACTAATAGAACGCTGTGCATTAACTAACTGGAATTCAAATAAAAACTAAAAAATAAAGAGCTATGCATAGCCTCTTTATACAGAAGTCACCGAGGGCCACATAACCATCCCACTAAATCCAAACTAAATGTACTCCCAACTGAATTTTGCCTTGGCCTAATCCCCGGAATGGTGTTGGCTCTCCAAGGCTTCCCGACTGGAGGGGGAGCGAGCCCAGAGGTGGGGAGGTGGTCTAGAGGGAGGG
>NW_028020387.1:0-680 GCF_054177405.1 Leptonychotes weddellii
TAATTCCTCGATCACTCAAGAGTTGCTGCTTTTTCGTATTTATTTTTGTAAACAATCATGTCCATGGAGTGGGCAGTGATCCCACTACAGCGGGGCTGGCAGGGCCCCGGTGTGGATCCCGACCCGAATTAAAGCAATGACTGCCTTCCATTCAGACCCGTGTCCCCCCATGAGTGTAGGCCGTGTCCTGTCCACCATCCCACCAGGGGCCGCTTCCTGGGACGCGCGAGGTGGGCTTCGTGTTCGTCAGCATTTACTGTAACACCAGGTTCTGGGGTCTTCTGTGTCCGCCCCACTTTCTGGGGCCTCACTGTTACACCCGAACGTGCCCCGTGCTCGGTGCGGGGGAGGGCACCCCAGGCTCTGGGCATCCCTGACACCCCCTGGAGACGGGGCCTTCCTGCAGATGTCCCTTTTCTGAATTGTTTGGTGGTGCAAGCTTAGAACCTGATGTAGGCACGAGAGAGCTGAGTCCAACACGTTAACCAGGTGAGCTGCCCGGTGTGGCCGGGTCAGCCTGGACCTGCTCGGTCTGACTTCTCGGTGAATCTGCACAGCTCATGCCTCGTGGAAACCCAATCAGCCAGTGTGGCAGGACCGTCCCTAACCCTTGCCCCATGTCACCCTGGAACCCGGGGGAGCCCCAGGCCTAAGTGCACCCAGGTCTCTGTCTCCCGAGC
>NW_028020388.1:0-680 GCF_054177405.1 Leptonychotes weddellii
TCGAAATTCATCTTGGGAAAGAACTTTTTATATTCAGCCATATAATAAAGCTGACTGGTTGTGAGGCAAACCGTTTTGTAAATGCTATGATTTTTAATAATTTTAGGACTCTGTCCACTCTCTGAAGTACCCCCTTTGTGTCTGTACATAGACTCATCCCTCCTTGCACACAAAGGTTTCAGAAGCCTCCTACCCTCAAGAAGTGACATGTCAGCCCTCGTGCCTCTCAGAACCACCAGGGGAGCTTTAGAAAATACACGTCTGGGCCCGACTTGTCACAGACTGTGATTCAGCAGATCTGGGGTGGGGCCCGGGAAGCTGCAGCCCAATAGACTGGCATCAGCTAAGTGTGATGTGCAGCCCAAGGGACCTAGTGAAAAAATTAAGCAACTGTAGACAAAGAAAATCTAGTGCTGTTCACAGTCTGATAGGCAGGTGCTCTCCTTTGCAAACATCACTGTTAAAGAAAATTCCATTTCACTGTCTGATTCATCAAAGCTTTGGGGCCTGAGATGTCTGGATAGATGGAATCGTCTTTGATATCTTGCTTGCACATGTCCCTTAATTTCTTTCCTTTGTTATAGCTGTGAAGACACTGGCAGACCCCCTCCTCTCTCTCTCCTTCAGCTCCGTTGGCAAGGAGAATGCCAACCTCCTTCCCTTCTTTTAAGATTATTTAT
>NW_028020389.1:0-680 GCF_054177405.1 Leptonychotes weddellii
TGCCCCAAAGATGAGTGGCGCTCTTTGCTGTTGAGAAGACACTTCCATTTACTCAATAAGCTATACTGAGGGACTATTGTACATTGGAGTTCAAAAACAAATCAGGGAAAACCTTATTCATACAAAGTTTGCAGCCAAAGACAGACAAACAAAAATTCACAGTCAACTGTATTAAATACTTTAATTTACGTGCACGTGTGGTCTTAGGACAGCACAGTTGATCCTCACGGTAAACTCGTGGGTTAGATTAAGGCAGAAAATTCAAGTAATTTTTCTAATTGCCATGAGTTTATAGGAGCAGTGTTTAAATCTTAATTTTTTACTTCAAAGTCTGTATTTTTCTCAATAACTTCTGATTCTTTGAAAACTAAGAATCCATGCATACATCCATAAGTGGACCTGTACGGTTCAAACCCATTTTGTTGAAGGGTCAACTGTATTTTTAAAAGTTTCTTATATGCACATTCAAATTCCCTGATCTACTCTTTCAGCTAAGGTGCATATATCAATACTTATATGTAATCCACCAAACCACAAACTCACCCATGGTATACCATATCCAGTCTCTTCTGTGAATCCACAGGCCCTGGTCTGACCCTGAATCACCAGTCAGGACTCCTTTCCTCCCACTGTGGTTTCCAGTTTTGTATTTTGTCCCTTTCTCACTCATACAAATTGGT
>NW_028020390.1:0-680 GCF_054177405.1 Leptonychotes weddellii
TTGCCCCAAACACAAAGACAGAAACCTTTGAGGCATGCTTTGGTCATCCTTGACTGCTTCACTTCCTTGCACCTCCACAGCCAGTCTATCACCAAATCACATGTTTTATCCTATGAGGTGACTCTCGAGTTTGCCCATTTCTCATTCCAATGGCCAACATCCTGGTCCAGGCCCATGTGGCTTCAAGCCTGACCCATGGAAAAGCCTTTGATCTGTTCTCCTAGGCTCCAGGGCTTTCTTCTCTCCAATTTACCCATTCCTAGAGCCATGATATATTTGTCAAGCACTACTCTCTATTATTTATATTGTGAAAATAAGACTGTTTTTCTCCCTTTCCAAATATAAAATTAATTCATATTTATTGTGATTTTCAAAATTATGTACTACGTCTAAGAAGTGGTGGTAAGATGTTTTTTATACAACTTGGTCCTCTCTGACTTCCCTATCTAAATGCTTAGAGATGCATCACACTCATATTTTCTTTTTTTTTTAAAGATTTTATTTATTTATTTGAGAGAGAGAGAATGAGAGAGAGCACATGAGAGGGGGGAGGGTCAGAGGGAGAAGCAGACTCCCCGCCAAGCAGGGAGCCCGATGCGGGACTCGATCCAGGGACTCCAGGATCATGACCTGAGCCGAAGGCAGTCGCTTAACCAACTGAGCCACCCAGGCGCCCCACA
>NW_028020391.1:0-11071 GCF_054177405.1 Leptonychotes weddellii
GAACTCATACCACTGGGCCCATAAATGTTTCACTGAGGTAAAAGGACCTGAATGTAATGGATTGTATTTCATAGAAAAGTTTTAGGTTCACAGTGAAATTGAACAGAGTACAGACTTCCCATTTACCCCCTGTCCCTGACACATGCATAGTCACTTTTTTTTTCTATTTATTTTTTTATTCTTATGTTAATCACCATACATTACATCATTAGTTTTAGATGCATAGTCACTTTTATTACCAATATACCCAACCAGAATAATGAAACCTACATGGATGCAGTATGGGGATCCTGCCAGTTGCTGAGTGTGTCCATTTCCATTATGCATTCTGAAATTGGTAAATAACCAAAGGATCAATTTGGGTACCCATTTAGCCCAGAGTAAGGTGGATTTGAGCTGAAACTCAATCACCTTACTTCTATAGGCCCTACTCGGATTGGACTACAGTAACATTTGGGGTATACTAGAATTAGTGTCCATTCAGAGCCAGTGTCTAGTAGTTCCCCAAAAGGTCTGATTATTTTTTTCCCCCAATGAACAGTTACCCTGGATACAAGCAATAGGTATCTTGGGGAAGACTGGGAGAAAGACTAACAGTATAAACTTTCAGTAGTATACCAGGTATTGTTCCCTCCCACTCACTCAGGAGGCTGTGGGTCTGTACACTGGTTCAGGTCTGGGAACTGACTGAGGGGCCATGACTGTTTTTGAGAGTCAGGTTAAACTTTACCCAGAATTTCCTTTTTCTACAGATCAAGTAAGAATTTAGTAGACCTCCTATCTATTTCATTTCTAGGAATACTGTGATCAACTAGTCAAAGCCCTAGGTCTATACTAGTCAGAAAATCCTAATTGGTACTTTGACTCTGCTGTCCATCACCGTAACCATGCCCACCTTGTCTTTGGCACTTGGATACTGGCATTTACTCCCATTGAATATAGACTCTAAGGCCTGGCCTGCAGAAGAGAGCAATCACAGAGCTCTTCAAAGATGATGGGGTTCCCCTGACAAACTAATTTGTCACAGTTGTGGTGAAAGGTGTATTCTCTGGGCACTGTAAGGGTGTGTGAGCAGAACCTTAAATGACCAATCTACTTTAACATTCCATTTCCAGTCTCTGAATTCCTTTCTGTACAGTTTTTCAAGGCAGATTTGGCATTTTAAGTTAATTTATTGTGAGCCACCTTTTGGTCCATGTTTCAGCCAACAAACCAAACTGTTAGAGACCTTTTCTAACTCCCTAAGTTGCAACATTAAATCTAGAGTCTCTGCTTATTGGACTCACCTCCATAAACTTGACCAGATCCCATTTTATCTTCCTTCAACTATTACCCAATACCCTTAATGTCCATTCCTAAACATATTCTCTGGATTTGTCTGTATGAATTAGAAAAGTCAAGTTCTTTTGGAGTGTAGTGCTCTTTCTCATAGGTGACACTTTATACCCCATCTTTAGGGCTCTTTCTGGGACTTGAATATAGTAATAGGCCTAAAAGTAGAGTGGAAGTGGATCCTAAGGAGAACCTGCATTATCCTGTATGGCAACTGCCTTAGGGAAGTCACTACAGTTTCCTGAGCCAATTTAGGATTAGTCCCCTTCAGAAAGGTAGAGAGGCCTCTTCCACTGGCAAAGAAGATTCATCAGAATGAAGGGGTTCAATGTCCCAGCCTTATCAGGGTCTTCTCCTATATCCCCATTCCAACTTTCAGGATCCCATTTCTTCCCAGTCAAGACCCTTACTTTCTTTTTTTTTTTTTTTTTAAAGATTTTATTTATTTATTTGAGAGAGAGAGAATGAGAGACAGAGAGCATGAGAGGGAGGAGGGTCAGAGGGAGAAGCAGACTCCCTGTCGAGCAGGGAGCCCGATGCGGGACTCGATCCTGGGACTCCAGGATCATGACCTGAGCCGAAGGCAGACGCCTAACCGACTGAGCCACCCAGGCGCCCAAGACCCTTACTTTCTTAGAGACGCTGAAAGACTGAGTTCAACTTGCATTGTAATTGAGTCAGTCCCAGGATAATATTCTGTGAGGTTTTTTGTTTGTTTTTGTTTGTTTCTTTGTTTGTTTGTTTTCCCCAGCAGTCTCAGCCCTGTGGCCACAGGGCACACATAGACACTGTCAGGTCATTTATGTAGTTCTTGAGCTGGGAATTCGAATGTCTGAGCTCATCTTTTTTTTCCCCACTTTGTCCAGTGACATTAGGAATAACCAGCCAATTCCATTCTACTTATTAATTTGACAAATGTTTGAAGCTATCCTACATGGTCACCTATAACCTTGCCTCCTATAAGTATTTGATTACAAGTATCCAATGGTATTACTTCATGTATCTCTATTGCCCTATCATGCCATGAACTGTTCATTCCTTCTTTACTGCTGGAAATAGTGGTGTTTTTAAATATAATCAGATTAGAGAATCAATTCTAGACACCAGAATCAATTTAGAAAACTCTTTACAGGTCTGTTCTTCTAGTTTCCAAAAGCTGAATTTAGAGTTTCTAGAGAAACAGAACCAGAGGGGGTGTGTGTGTGTGTGTGTGTGTGTGTGTGTGTACATAATGGGATATTACTCAGCTATCAAAAAAAAATTGTGCCACTTGCAACAAGTGGATGGAGCTAGAGTGTATGTATTATGCTAAGTGAAATAAGTCAGAGAAAGACAAATACCATATGATTTCACTCATGTGGAATTTAAGAAACAACAGGTGGACATAGGGGAAAGAAAAAAGAAGCAAGCCATAAAAGGGACTCTTAGCTATAGAGAATAAACAGGGTTGGTGGAGGGGAGGTGGGTAGGGGGATGGGCTTAATGGGTGGTGGGTATTAAAGACACTTGTGATGAGCACTGGGTGTTACGTGTAAATGATGAATCACTAAATTCTCCTGAAACTAATATTACACTATATGTTAACTAGAATTTAAATAAAAACTTGAAACAAAAAGAGAACATTTCCAACTTTGCTGTATTTTCTGAAATCATTAAATCATTCTCCCCACTTCATTTAAGAATATTATGTGGTAGAAAAAATGGGAAAAGAAACTGTTCAAAATAAATTGGCCACAAATTGTTCAAATACAGAAAAACATTCACACTGTAGAAATAAAATGAAAACAAGGTTTTCCTTCATCTATACAATGGATATTTCAAAAATTACTGAAGGGCAATTTAGCAAATGAACTCATTTGACACTGGACTAAACATAAACTGGAAGAATGCTTTTGGAAAGCAGTTTGACAATAGGATTCATTTGTCCTGAACAATGATCAGTAATCTACCTTCTGGGATCCTATCCTAAGGCTGAACAGAAAAAATATTGATAACTGTACCACTTGGCATATAAAAACTGAAATGAGCCCACTACTCTGGAAAGTGAAAAAGTAACCACACATTGTATGGACACACATTGTAATTTGTGATTACAAATTTTGGGTTTTTTTTTTTTTTTTAAGATTTATTTGAGAGAGAGAACATGAACAGGTGGGGCTGTGGGTGGACAGAGGGAGAAGCAGGGACCCCAACGTGGGGCTCAATCCCAGGATCCCCCATATCATGACCTGAGCTGAAGGCAGACACTTGACTGAGCCACCCAGGTGTCCCACAAATCTTTTTTTTTTTTTAAAGATTTATTTATTTGACAGAGAGAGACACAGCGAGAGAGGGAACACAAGCAGGGGGAGTGGGAGAGGGAGAAGCAGGCTTCCCACTGAGCAGGGAGCCCGATGCGGGGCTCGATCTCAGGACCCCGGGATCATGACCTGAGCCGAAGGCAGACGCTTAACGACTGAGCCACCCAGGCGCCCCACCACAAATGTTGTTTTTAAGCAAACATGCTTTTTTAAAAAGCAGAAGGGAAAATTACAATGTTGGTGAAATATACATAGCATATAAAGTAAATCTAGGCATAGCTTAGTTTTTTTAAAATAATAATCAATAACTAAAGTATCCATATGGATTATATCAACATCTGGTGGTTTTCCACCCTTCTCTTGTGAACTTTCTCCCAGTGTCCCCCTTGGGGTCCTTAAAATACCTCAGGCTTGGGGGTTGGGTAGTCAGAGACCTGGAGCCAGTCGAGAACCCCAGCCAGGGGAATAGAAGTTAAGTCTATAATCTAGTCCTGGGAGTGGAGTGGGATTAGGAGCTGAAGACTGCTCCCAAGGTGGGGTAACTGAAGGTCCAGAGGGGTGGGCACAGATTTCTTTGTGCAGCCCTTGGGAAATAACTGGCTATTTTCAGCACCTGGATAAAGAGGACACAGACCAAAATATTGAAGAGAGCAGGGCTATGGCCTCCCTTGACTCTAAATTTGTCTGCGCATCCAGACAAGAGGTGACCCCTGTAAAGATCACAGCCTAGAGCTTTGTGGACAGCACTCCCAATGGGTAAGTACATTCCAGAGAGGGGGGTCAGAGTCATTGGGAGCAAACTCCAAGTTCCAGAAACTATATTTGTCTTCTGCTTCAACCAGGGCTTATTTTTTCCTGGGTCTAGTCAAAAGTAGAATAAATAGAGCACAATTTGGCCTGGGTTAAGAAAAAGGAGAAACCCCAAGGCAAGAACCTCATTGCCTAGTACTGTCCATCAGGACACAAGAGGAAAACTTGGACTATTCTAGCCTTATTGGGCCTCTGTTCTCTTACCCCACAATCAGACAACCTTCTCTCCTGAGCTGATCCTTATACCATCAGCAGGTCTCTTCAACTGACTGTACCCATGTTTAAAAAGCTGCTCATATAGTTAAGAAAGAAGGCTATGGAGTCACCAAGGTCCTATGGAAATGGTACTGTGTGTCGATGTTCTGTGGAACAGAGGGGAGGAGTAGGTAAGGAGGGAACACAGTACCTATTCCAGAGACTAGGCTTCCTAACACTTGACCCGCGTGTTCACACGCACGCTGACATTTATAAACAGTTCATTTAATACATAAATCAACTCTACAGTAGCTATTACTTCCTTCATTTCACAGACTAGGGAACAGGATTGAAAGCAGGCAGAGAGGATACTCCCTAAATCAGAGTCAGAAACAGCAGTTAGCATTTGAAACTAAGTCTATCTTGCTGCTAATCGATATTTATTTTGCCATGACAAAACCTCTTTCTCAGGAGCCTCAGACCTACCAGGATGCTTCTTATAGGACTTGCAGACACTGGTCACCAGTGTCCAGGTAGGCAAGGCTTTATGTGGGCTGACACAGAAAATGTTTCTCTGTAATGTTCTAGGTAAAGTGACACAATTCCAGTGCTACAACCTAGTTCAAACCACCCCTTTAAGATGCCACTTATCAACTTGGTGGATTTTATTTTTATATATATTCGTATTCTGCTTCTCCCAGCCCCAAATTTGGGTCTGGCACAAATCAGTTAGAAATCTGAGTTTAAGTACATCCTATGAACATTAATTCTTTTTGTGATAAGTAACCTACCTTACATTGAATAATCAGGCCTCTTTCTGCTTTGGGTTGGTGGTCTATCACAATATTTTTAGACAACACTTATTTCTCCTTGGTGTGAGATAAAATTGTATATTTTTTTAGTGTTCCCCTTAAGTCCCTGTCCCATCTCTGTAATTCCTAGACTTTTGATACCTCCTTAAAGATGTCCCATGTAACTGGGAAACAGGAAACTATGCCAATTTGCAGAATCTAAAGTTCTGATCTGCTCCCTATAATGAACAGTAAGAATTCAGGGAAAGAAAGTTGCTGCCATGTGCCAAGAACCTCATACTAATTTAATTTTTTCTTTATAATTATCCTTTGTAGTTGATACTCTCCCCATATTTTATATGGGAAAAAATGAGACGTCAAGAGGTTAGGCTACTTGCCCAGATACAGAGTAAGAGAAAGGTCTGGGATGGGAAATCTGGTTTACTAGATGGCAAAGCTCGTGCTCTGAGCTGCCTCTGTGGTGCGGCCTCCAGGACGTCTTTCCCTTTCCTATCTGTCCAATAAATCCACAGAAGCTCACATTTGAGCTAAGGAAATGACTTCACATGTTATCACTTACTGGAATATTAAAGTACTTAATTCACAGAATTGCTGAAGTGGGTGAGTTAATGTAACAAGAACACTTGTGGAATATTTTAAAGTTCACAAAACTTTTTCTTTTCAGCACCCAATCAATGGCTGACCAGGAAGTAAGCAAACTTGTAAAAATTTATGTTGGAGCTAGCATTAGGAATCCCTGAGGATACATAGGGCCATTTTTATGCTTACTTGTCATGGAAATGTCTAAAATATAAATAGCAATTATAAGAATATTTTAAATATGCATGGGCTTGTTTGAGACAATTGGGAATTTAGTGACGACTCACCCACTCTGGTATAGACTACAGATCCCAAAGAAGCCTTTTAGAGGGGAAATAATCTGGGATGGGCCTTGAAGAATGGGGGAAATTTGCCTAGGTAAAAACCAAAAAGGTGGTGACACCTCTCAGCAAAAACATGGCTGTGTGAAGAGTCACCATGGTGAGGATGGGGAGTCTGAGGCTTACTATTGCTGAGAATCTGACGGGAAACAGCAGGATGGCAACCCTAAAACAGGACAGGACTTGAATTAAACTCCACGCTCTTGGGGTGCCTGGGTGGCTCAGTCGGTTAAGCTTATTTTATTAAAGAAGCCAATGCTTCCTTAACAAAATAAAAGGCACCTGGGTTACCTTAATAAAATAAAAGGCACCCCACAGTTTCTTTAATAAAATCTGTAATATATCAAGTAAACATTCAGAATTCTTTATTATAGGTTCCACCAATTGCACAGGATGAAAATAAGAATCTAGGAGTCTACAGTTTTCAGAGACAATCTCTCTCACAAGAGTAAAAATCTAGGCATTCCTATCTCCTGGATACTCCACTGCCTGAAACATGTTCATGTCTAATAATGCCTGCTTGGTGCCTAGTTCTTTCTGGCTTACTGGCATTCCAGGGATGCAATCCCTGCACATCTGGCTCTCCATCCCCTTCAGCTCTATGTACCTGGTGGCTGTAGTGGGGAATGTGACCATCCTGGCAGTGATAAAGGTGGAACGCAGCCTGCACCAACCCATGTACTTCTTCCTGTGTATGTTGGCTGTCATTGACTTGGTCCTGTCAACACCTACCATGCCCAAACTGCTAGCCAACTTCTGGTTTGGTGCCCACAACATTGACCTGGATGCCTGCTTGACCCAGATGTTCTTCATTCACTGTTTTGCCACTGTTGAGTCAGGAATCTTCCTTGCCATGGTTTTTGACTGCTATGTGGCCACCTGTGACCCATTATGCCACACCTTGGTGCTCACTCATGCAGCAGTGGGTCGTTTGGGCCTAGCTGCCCTCCTCTGTGGAGTACTCTACATTGGACTCCTGCCCCTGATGATTCGCCTGAGACTGCCTCTTTACTGGACCCAAATCATTGCCCATTCCTATTGTGAACACATGGCCATAGTTACCTTGGCATGTGGTAACACAACAGTCAACAACTTATATGGAATGGAAATTGGCTTCCTGATATTGATCCTGGATTCATTAGCCATCACTGCCTCCTATGTGATGATTTTCAGGGTTGTAATGGGGTTGGCCACCCCTGAGGCTAGGCTTAAAACCCTAGGGACATGTAGTTCTCACATTTGTGCTATTCTTGTCTTCTATATCCCCATTGCTGTTTCTTCTCTCACTCACCGCTTTGGCCATCATGTGCCTCCCCATATCCATATCCTTTTGGCCAACTTTTACTTCCTCATCCCACCCATCCTCAACCCAGTTGCCTATGCAGTCCGTACCAAACAGATTCGAGAGAGACTTCTCCATGTTCTCAAGGCAGGCACTCAACCCAAGTGGCCGTTCTGCATCTGTGGGGCATACAGATAATGATGGCAAAAAAAGACTCTGACTGGGGAAGCCAGTGCAATTAACACCCATGCAACTAGGTCTTACCTGAGGTGTGATAAAAGTCAAAGAAGAATGCTAGAATATATTCCACATAACTGTGGATTTTCTCAAAGTGCAAAGAAGAATATCTGAATGGGGAAATCAGGGTATGAGGTTGTTGGGGTTTTTTTAAGATTTTATTTATTTATTTGACAGAGAGAGACACAGCGAGAGAGGGAACACAAGCAGGGGGGGTGGGAGAGGGAGAAGCAGGCTTCCCGCTGAGCAGGAAGCCTGATGCGGGGCTCGATCCCAGGACCCTGGGATCATGACCTAAGCTGAAGGCAGACACTTAATGACTGAGCCACCCAGGTGCTCCAAGGTATGAGTTTTTACACAGTATCCCTTTTCATATTTGACATAAAATTGCAAAGCCACAGAAGTAGGATTATTTCTTTGACATTTTTGATAAAGGATTTCTAGTTTCTCTTTGGAGAATGTTTTGCACAATTTGTAGATGATAAAATTATACTCTAATACCTTCTTGAAGACAGTTTACAAATTGTTAGTAAAGACTTGGAAAAATTCAACTGCATTGGCAAGCTTTTCCAATCTTTTTGGCTTGCCCCAGAAAAGACCTTTCATTGAGGATGATGGCAATATGAATGTGAGAAATCTTAATCTAATAGTACTTGGAATGGGACTTTCCTGCCCACAGGAGTTAAAGTTCTCAACCCAGGTTATTCCCCCATTTAAATAAATGGAAATGCAATATCCCACATTTCCTCTTAATAATTAACTGGGAGCAGGGAGGAGGAGACAGAAGGACACTAAGAGATTTTGTTTTGGAGGTCCTGAAATGGTCATGAAGTACAGTAGTCACATTGAAATAATAAAATGACAGAGGGAAGAAAGTAACAGTGTGATAACTGACATGAAAGGAGCTGGGTAAGAATGGAGTAAAAGTGATGAGATTAAGTGGAAACGGAGTGATAGATACAAACCTTGAAACAACTTCAGATCTTTTTGGAAAATTCTTGATTCATACTTATTTTGTTATAATTTTACTCTTTTTATTATCATAGAAGTTCTATAACAAGATAATAACCTCAGGTTAGAAACCTACAAGAATTTTGTGGTAATGCATGAAAAATCAACTACTCCCAATTCTAGTGATTCAGAATTATTGTATGTCCATTTTAGTTCTAAAACATTTTAGACTTCAAATTTAAAGTGCTCATTTAACCTCAGTTTACAAACCATTACAAAATCTAAGGTGACTTACCTTAGGTTAAAAAGAAATCTTAGTATTTTGAAAGTATAATCTAAAGAAGCCAATGATTAAGCCAGAGTAGTATTCAAACTTCATATCATCCAAAAAAAAATGTTTAAAGGAAAACAAATTTAGAACTAGCTAGGGGTTTAAGCTAAACTTTATTTTTTTTAAAAGATTTTATTTGAGAGAGTGTGAGAGAGAGAGAGAGTGAACGAGGTGAGGAGCAGAGGGAGAAACAAGCTCTCTACTGAGCAGGGAGCCTGATGTGGGGCTCAATCCCAGGACTCTGGGATCATGACCTGAGCCAAAGGCAGCTGCCCAACCAATTGCCCCGGAAGCTAACTCTTTTTAGAGAAGAGTTTGTGCTATTTTATTTCCTCAGAATCCTATACCTAACACTAAGGTTAGTTGGGGCATATTAATTTTTCTTTGTTGTTTTGGGATGAGGGGTGCTCATTCCCCCACCTCCTTATCAAGGACTCTGGACTCCAGTGCCAAACTCAAGTTCACTTATTTTAGAAAGGTTATGTTCTATGAACATAAATTTTGGTGCCAAATATAATCTACCTACTATTGTTTGTTTGTTTTTTTTTTAATTAGGAGTTGATGAAAAGATACTATAGAAGCCCCAGAGTTAAAATTTGTTTTACAGAACTATCTCCTGTCCATAGCCCTGGACTTTGGAGAAAATAAAGAAAAATATTCAAATCCATCAGTGGCCACAATGCTGAAGGAATGACAAGGAACCTTTGTCATGGGATAGTTCTTTGGCATATTGCCTAAAGATTTAGGTATAAATCCATGATTTATACTACGTAAAGCAGAAAGTGTATATGGAGATCCAAGGCTTTTATCCTGGGCTTTTATTCTGGGCTTAAAATGCATTTAGTAGGGCTAGTATTAAGAAATTTCTAGCCAAATAATCTCAGAAATACTCTGGTATGATGTTTTTAGATGACCTTCTGGGTCTACCACAGACCAAAATCAAATAACAACCATCTCTAGCTTCATCCCCCTATGTCATCGAATGATTCAGAGTAAAGAGGAGAAATACCATGTGGACGTGTGCTCCCATTCCAGCCAGGGAAAACCACCCACGACAACACCCAGACCTATCGGACTTAGGGTGTGAGCTTAGTTACAGAGGGCATTTAATCCCATTGTCAACCACAGTCATGTCTGGGCTCTTTCACGAACTTTCATGAAGGGGCTTATCTCACAAGAGGGTGGAATGGAATGTACCCTGGTGAATGCAGTATAAGGACATAACAAGTCCAATAACTGAACATCTTATTCAAAGCCAATATCTCATTTCTCCTTCACATAAATATATGATTATTCCTTTTTAAAATTTTTTATTAAATTCAATTTAACATATACTGTATTAGTTTCAGACGTTTTTATTAAATTCAATTTAACATATACTGTATTAGTTTCAGATTAGATTCTCCTTCACATAAATATATGATTATTCCTTTTTAAAATTTTTTATTAAATTCAATTTAACATATACTGTATTAGTTTCAGACGTATTCAGTTTCAATTCTAACATATACTGTATTAGAATTCAGTGATTCATCAGTTGCATACAACACCCAGTGCTCATTACTTAAGTGCCCTCCTTAATTCCATCACCCAGTTACCCCATCCTCCCACCCACTTCCCTTTCAGCCACCCTCAGTTAGTTCCCTATAGTTAAGAGTCTATTATGGTTTGCCTCCCTCTCTCTTTTCCTCTTTATTTTTCCGTCCCTTCCCCTATATTCATCTGTTTTGTTTCTTAAATTC
The DNA here is from genome assembly GCF_054177405.1 of Leptonychotes weddellii. NCBI lineage: Eukaryota > Metazoa > Chordata > Mammalia > Carnivora > Phocidae > Leptonychotes > Leptonychotes weddellii. The sequence continues at coordinate 10,913 of NW_028020391.1, forward strand.
CACATATGAGTGAAATCATATGGTATTTCTTTCTCTGACTTATTTCACTTAGCATAATAAGTAAACCCTCTAGTTCCATGTATATATATCTCCCTCATCTTTATCCATCATCTGTTGATGAGCATCTAGGCTCTTTACATATTTTGGCAATTGTGGACA
>NW_028020392.1:0-680 GCF_054177405.1 Leptonychotes weddellii
GGGAGCCGGCCACTGGGCCTTCCTTCGGAGGCAGGGATTGCAGCCTGCAAACCGGGACCCAAGCAAGAGACCAGTGGTCCCATGCACCCGGTGGGCCCCCCGGGGAACCGCCTGACTCTGCTGGTCAACTCCACAGGGCAGCCTCGTCATGCCTCCAGGGTGACCCTGCCCAGGCGGGGGCCCCCTCCCGAGGCGCATCGGCGCGGGCTGCCGCAGGGACACGTCTGGAACTGACCTTCTCAGGGTGGGCTCGTCCCGCGGAGAGGAGTACGTGCACCCCATGGCTTCTCTCCCGACCCCAGGACTTAAGGGAGAAGGCAGGTTCCGGCCGTCTCCCGGAAACGGGCAGGGAGCCAGCGGCCAGGAACTCGGGCTCTGTCCATCCCTCCGCAGTGCTGGCGGGGCGGGCCGTGAGCTCGGAGTGCCCTGGACACCCCAGCCCTGCCGGAGCCTCTGCCAAGCCCCGGCCTGCACCCGTCCCCACGGGCGCAGGGAGGACTCGCCACTCCAGCCCGGGACCTCTGGCGATCCCCTGCGTTTGGGCGCTCGCCCCTCCTCCGCCTGTATGGACTGAGGGAAGGAGAAAACCTTTCCAACCCCGACTCGGGTCTCCTTGGTAACTGCTTATATCGGAGCCCTTTCTCCCTACTTCCTCCCCCTTTCCCAATTGAAAAAAAAAA
>NW_028020393.1:0-680 GCF_054177405.1 Leptonychotes weddellii
CACCCCCAGCACCTTGGGGTCGGAGGAGCCTCTGTTTCTCCTGCTCCCTCATCCTTCCCACCCACGCTGCTGCCCAGCTCACCGAGGCTTGCCCCCTAAAGGTCCCGGGGCTCACACTTCATCTCCACCATCCTCACCCCCTTTGCCACTGCCAGCCTCCGTCGTCCCCCGGGTCTGCAGGGGCCTGGCTCTGGGGCCCCGTTCAGCCCAACCCCAGCAGGGCTTCCTCAGCGAGGCCCTGCTTTGTCCGTCCATCCGTCCTTCCTCTGCGCCCCGCCTGGCTCGCCGGGCTTATCAAGTCCAGCCAGGACCTTGGCCTGATTCCCGGGGGTCTTCAGGGTGCCTCCTCACAATTTACCCAGGCCTGAAACCAAGCACCTACTTCATAAATTAAATTCCTCTCCTTCCTCACTAGATGTTTATTGAGAACCTACTATGTGCCAAGCCCTGTGCTTGACTGAAGAGACTCCTAGACGAGGAAGCGCACTCTGTCCTCGAGGGGAGCACTGTCCTCGGAGCACAGACTAGAAAATCAACTATTGAGTCATAAGGTGATCTTTTAAATTCTCGAGATGGTTGGGGGTGGAGCTGAAACAGAAAAAGAGGTTGGTATAGGGAAAGAAGGCTCCAGGCACATACACCTTGAGGAGAATGTCTCAAGTTATTAATGCGTACTTTTC
>NW_028020394.1:0-680 GCF_054177405.1 Leptonychotes weddellii
GGAATTGAGTGAGTATAACCTTTCCATGCCCACACAGCTAGTTGGTAGTGAAGATGCGATTTCACTTCGAGCCTGCCTAACTCCCAAATTCATGTTCTTTACCAATATACCCTTCTAGCTATACCATGATTAGTATTTGAATATTACCAAGAATTCAGGATTCCCATGCTAACCTGCCATGGTAATCTGTTTTTCAAAGGAAGCATATGTCCTCAAAGGAAATATATGTCCAGAGGACAAAGCCAGTTAGTTAGAGGTTTAATCTCCAATCCCAATAAAATATCTGGTCAACTAGCCCTGATTCTACGATGACTCTTCTTGTAGAGCCTAATTTGACCGAAGTGGCCTCCTTTTCCCCTTCTTCCTGATTCCAGCCACTTGCTACCCCAATGCTGAAGAAGCCTAAGTCTAGAGGAAATGACCAACCGAGAGCAAGCCCATCAGAAACTCATGTTTTCTCTCCTTGTTTTCCTTCATTTCCCCCTTTCTTCTCTGCTTATTAATCGGTAACTGTATTTAAATATCTCATGATTAAAAATATATGCTAACACATAAGAAATGAGCAAGACAGTTTGACTTTAAGATAGAGGTTTTCAATTTTTTTTTTTTGACATAATGACGAGGAAGCTTGTTCAGCACAAAAATGCCAACGTCAACCCATCAAAGGATACTCCACGAAC
>NW_028020395.1:0-680 GCF_054177405.1 Leptonychotes weddellii
GGTTAAGTGTCTGACTTGATTTTGGCTCAGGTCATGATCTCAAGGTCGTGAGATCGAGCCCTGTGTCAGGGTCTGTGCTGAGTGTGGAATCTACTTAATATTCTCTCTCTCCCTCTCCTTTGCACCTCCCCTCACTTTCTCTCTCTCTCTTACAAAAAACAAAAAAACACAAAAGGAAAAAGTATATATATATGCATACACACACCTCTTAGTCCTAAAGCCAGCATCTTACTTAAGGGGGAAATAAAGGCATTTCCATCAAAATTAGCCAACAAAGCAAGGATGCCCACCATCTATGCTGCTGTTTATTGTATAGAAGGCATTCGTCAATACACATACACAAAAAAATTCAACTAGAGACACAGAAATTAGCGTGGTGGAAAGTGTTATTTTTTGAGGATGATATGATAGTAATTTGAAAAGCCTAGAATATCAAATGATAAAACTACTCAAACAGTGAAATAATTCAGTCAGGTAGCAGGATATAAAGGTCACACCCAGAAATGAACAGCCTGCATATACAGTAAGAGAGAGGACATTCTGGCAGAAAAAATACATTTTTTGTTATTTAGGAACATCCTTAAAAAGAGATGTGTAAAACCTATGTGATGAAAACTTTAAAATATTCCTGAAAGTCATAACAGAAACAGAACTGCAAAGGTATTTCTTTATCTTATGTA
>NW_028020396.1:0-680 GCF_054177405.1 Leptonychotes weddellii
AAAATTAAAAAAAAAAAAGAAAGAGAATCTGGGAGCCTTGGGGTGGGAAGAGTGGAGACCTTTTCATCAGAAAGTCAGCATTCAAAAACCAGAAATCCTGGGACTCCGAATGCCATTCTCTTTCCACACTGCCCTGCCAAACTCCTCTCTTCCATGTGATTGTTCTGATTGCTTGCATAAGAGCACCCGCAACATAGTCCATAAAATGTCTCTGGGAGCCTATCACCAAACACTGTCAGCCAAAATCCCTCTCCTCTTTATTCATTCCTATTTGCTTTCTTGAACATTTTCTCATGGTTTGGCAAACCGGGGGTGAACACCCATCTTAGAGCTCATCCTGAGGCTGGACTGTCCTACCTGGAGATGTCTGTGCCACACGCTTTCCCGGCCACCTGCTGCTGCCCCCCTCCCCCAGGGGTCTTACCTGCTCATCCTGTGGGATGCTCCTGGTGTTTACATTCTCCCTACACCGGAAGCCTGTTTTCTCCATGTTCCCTATTTAGTCAGTGCAGGGTTGACATATTCGCATGTATGTATTTCAACCGCCTCCTAATTCAGTGCCTCCAGGGCCCCGGAAGGACTCCCAGCATTCTTCTCTCAAACCCTGCCAGCCTCCTGCACACATTCGAGAGGCTCAGAACTAAACACAGCCAGGCGGGTGCAGCCTCCAGAGAGCCACA
>NW_028020397.1:0-680 GCF_054177405.1 Leptonychotes weddellii
AGCAACACTCAGTTTGTTTCCTGAGATTAAGAATTCCTCATATCAGTGAGATCATATGAACATGTCTTTCTCTGATTGACTTATTTCGCTCTATACATGAACCAATTATGCTGAGCGAAATTGGTTCATGTATATTACCTTGCTTTTTATCCCCCCACATACAGAATTAGGACATAGCTGACCAGTGTCAAACTGGGTGTGGAACACAGCCAAGCTCACTGACTTTGGGAGGACCAAACCCATTGGTATCAGATTCATGCTAATACCACCATGATTAAGGAATGAAATTACCATCCAGAGACAAATCTTATTCTTCAAAAAGTGACCACAAATATGCATACCTATTGATATAGTTATTTTTACTCATGACATGGCAGTTAAAAAACTCCAGCTAATATTTCTCATGTAAAGGATATGCAGACTTTTCAGGATTTTGAAATCCATATCATACTACTTCACATAGCCCCAAATTTCAGTCAATGGCCATTATTAGAAAATGCGTCTTTAGAGTTCTTATGTTATCAAGTTACATTTACATGGCAGACACTAGAAGATATTCTTGTGTTGTAGCAGAGAACTAGGAAAGGCAGGGATTTTAGAATAGAGCAAGAAAATATGAAAACAACCAAATGCTATTATAGAACAGATGTACAATAGGATCAAGCTTTAGAATAGGAATA
>NW_028020398.1:0-680 GCF_054177405.1 Leptonychotes weddellii
GTAATTATCCCGGATATGCGGGATGATCTTTACTTGAATTCTTTGAATTGATGAAAAATGCTATAAATGCAGATTGTAGAGGGGAAAAAAAGAACATTGTAATTCATACCCTACCAGTATTATTATTCCTTAAAAAAATTAAAATCAACTGTACATTATCCGTCCCTGATTCACAGAGGTAGCATATTGTCATCTGGAATGAGCTCCACAGAGATGCCCGACTCGGCTTCCCTGGAGAACACTGGGGATCACAAGAGCCTGAAACAGGTGCCCCGTGCCCTGGGAGTGAACAGGAGGGCACTGGCGCCGAACAGACGAGTGAGAGCTGGGGAGCAGAATGCCCCAAACAGGAAGCTGAGGCTACGGAACTGGACTAATGTGAAATAAGTATGGAATAGATTACTTCTTAATGTTCTCTCTTTCCAAGCCTGCAGAAAATAAGCCAAGTCCGGCCCAGAATGGGACACAAAGGCAGTTATCTGCAAAGCCTGTCCCCGGAGTTCTGCGTCGGACTGAGTTGTGTAGAGCTGGGGCCCCTGTTCTCTCACCCTGGGCGAGAGAAGGTGGGAGAAGTGTCTTTCTCTCTACGGGTTTTAAAGTCAAAGCTACATGTCCACGAAGGAGCCTGTTCCTTGGCTCAGGTCTGCCCTAGGGACAGCAAGTGGTTCTAACAGGAGGCG
>NW_028020399.1:0-680 GCF_054177405.1 Leptonychotes weddellii
ACAGGTCGGTGATGTTGGACAGAGCCGAGAACCTCCTGCACGACCACTACGGGGGGAAGGAGTACTGGAACGTGAGTGCCCGCCAGCGCCTCCTGAGGTCCCCACAGTGCTGCTCGGGGCGCATCTGTGAACGTCTGTTAGACGGTCGGCGCTTGCTGACCGCCAGCGTGGGGGGGGTGCAGCAGGGAGGGGGCGCTGGCAGGACGGCGGGAACCACAGCTCTGCACTTTGGGGCAGCCCTGGGGCAGCAGCGTGGGCTCCACGTGGTTGGCATGTTTGCATGTCAGGTGATAGGTGTGTTATTTATGGAAACTGATTATTGAAAGAAAGAGTTTTTTACTTTCAAAAACATCCAGTTTGTATCTTGTAAGCTCCACACCCCACCCTGCCGGTTAGCGGTACGTTAGCCAGCTTGTCTGCGTCCCAGGGGCAAGCGCACGTCTGGCACTGTGGGTCGGCCAGGAGCCTGAGGAATGGGCCTCACGCCCCCTCTGCGGCTGTCACTGCTTTGGGGGTCTGCCCTGTCTGAGGGGCGTGGAGCTCCCATGGGCAGCTGGGGTGGGCAGAGGTGAGGCACCTGTCGGGAGGACCCGGGAGAGATCCCTGCTCCCTGGACATGTGACCTGGGTGTCTCTTGAGTGGGTCATTCCCGAAGCACGGAGGGGCCTTGTGATCACTGC
>NW_028020400.1:0-680 GCF_054177405.1 Leptonychotes weddellii
AGTCAGGGTTCAAGGTGACAAATGTGTCCTTTCTCTTTCTGAAGTGGGCTCTTCGTCCCTGGGAGTACTCCTTGTCCTCAGGGCTGCTTGGTATGAATGAGGCCACTCCAGCTTTCCTGATCAGTTTTCGTGGTACATCATTTCTCATTGTTTATTTTACCCCATGTGTGTTTTTCTATTTATCATTGCCTGTATCGTGGGTGATGGAGACGCTGGTCTTAATTCTTGGTCTGGGAATCTTTGTCTCTTAGGGTGTTTGGGTCACTTTATTTCTGCTCTTTATTCCCCTCCCGCACTTCCTTGCCCTCCTGTGGGCAGATTTCATCTGTGATGCGCACTGACCCCACTCACCCTTTTGTGGCGGGCGGTACGGAGTAGGAGTACCTTTGTACACGGTAACTCAGAACAGCTCCACGAGACAACTAGCATTATCCCCTTCAAGAAGACAAGAAAACCAGGTTTAGAGAATTTAAGTAATTTTTGTACGGGCACCCGGACGGTGACAGAGCCAGGCTCGGACCCCTGGGCCATCTGACTTGAAAGCTGCAGCCTGAAACCATCTGTCTCTCCACTGACTCTGGCGCCTCCAGAATGTTCCATCACGAGAAGCTGACCCAGAACACCGCGTCCACGGTAAAACGCAAGGTCTCGGCCTATAAAGCAGCGGACCTTGATTTGTA
>NW_028020401.1:0-680 GCF_054177405.1 Leptonychotes weddellii
TTCCCCATAATCCATCCTTTTGCCCACAAAGCAACAGGAGGTCCCTGAGACTGTGGTTGCCCAGTAAGGGCCTCCAGGCTCCTCCCCACGCTAAGCTAACGTGGCCGTGTAAGGCTCGGTGGTGGTGCAGTCAGCAGGACTGGGTTCAAATCCCTCCACCTCGGGTATGTGAAAATGCCATGTTAGATGGTGCAACGGGTGTGGACCACAGCCCGGTACGTCCTCAAAATGTTACACACAGAGCTACCTTGTGATCCCACATGATCACTACTCCTCCGTATACACGCACCCAGGAAAAACGAAAACATACATCCACCCTGACGCTTGTGCACAGATGTCCCGGGCAGTGTGACTCACGATAGCGAAAACATGGAAGCGATCCAAATGACCATCCGTGGATGAATGAACAAAAGGTAATACATCCACACAATGGAGTATTATTCAGTCGTTAAAAGGAATGGCATTCCTGACACATGCCACGACTTGAAGGAACCTTGAGAACATGATGCGAAGTGAAAGAGGCCAGTCACACAAAGAACCATATGGTCTGCCTGCATTTAAATGAAAATGTCCAGGAGAGGCAAATCCACAGAGACAGAAGGCAGACTGCTGTTGCCAGGGGCCGGGGGTGACTGCTTGGTGGGTATGGTTTCTTGCGGGTGATGAGAATGTTCTGGAAT
>NW_028020402.1:0-11071 GCF_054177405.1 Leptonychotes weddellii
CCATCCATGTTGATGTAAAAGTTGGGTATTCATCCTTTCTGATGGCTGAGTAATATTCCATTGTCTATATGGACCACATCTTCTTTATCCATTCATCTGTTGAAGGGCATCTCGGCTCTTTCTACAGTTTGGCTCTTGCAGACATTGCTGCTATGAACATTGGGGTGCATATGGCCCTTCTTTTCACTACATCTGTGTCTTTGGGGTAAATACCCAGGAGTGCAATTGCTGGGTCATAGGGTAGCTCTATTTTTAAATTTTTGAGGAACCTCCACACTGTTTTCCAAAGTGGCTGTACCAACTTGCATTCCCATCAACAGTGTCAGAGGGTTCCCCTTTCTCCACAACCTCTCCAACATTTGTTGTTTCTTTCCCTGTCCATTTTTGCCATTCTAACTGGTGTAAAGTGGTATCTCAATGTGGTTTTGATTTGAATGTCCCTGATGACTAATGATGATGCACATTTTTTCATGGGTCTGTTAGCCATTTGTATGTCTTCTTCAGATAAGTGTCTGTTCATGTCTTCTGCCCAATTTTGACTTGATTATTTGTTTTTTTGGGTGTTGAGTTTGAGATGTTCTTGATAGATCTTGGATACCAGCCCTTTATCTGTAGTGTCATTTGCAAATATCTTCTCCCATTCTGTGGGTTTCCTCTTTGTTTTGTTGACTGTTTCCTTTGCTGTGCAGAAGCTTTTTATCTTTTTTTTTTTAAGATTTTATTTATTTATTTGAGAGAGAGAATGAGAGAGAGAGAGCACATGAGATGGGGGAGGGTCAGAGGCAGAAGCAGGCTCCCTGCCGAGCAGGGAGCCCGATGCGGGACTCGATCCAGGGACTCCAGGATCATGACCTGAGCCGAAGGCAGTCGCTTAACCAACTGAGCCACCCAGGCGCCCCAGAAGCTTTTTATCTTGATGAAGTCCCAAAAGTTCATTTTTGCTTTTGTTTCCCTTGCCTTTGGAGATGTGTCTTGGAAGAAGTTTCTGTGACCAATGTTGAAGAGGTACTGACTATGCTCAAGGATGCCCTTTCTCACAACTATTGTTCAACATAGTACTAGAAGTCCTAGCATCAGCAATCAGACAACAAAAAGAAATAAAAATCATTCAAATTGGCAAAGGAGAAGTCAAACTCTGTCTCTTCGCAGATGACATGATACTTTATGTGGAAAATCCAAAGACTCTACCCCCAAATTACTAGAACTCATACAACAATTCAATAATGTGGCAGGATACAAAATCAATGCACAGAAATCACTTGCTTTTCTATACACTAACAACATAATTATAGAAAGAGGAAATAGGGAATCAATTTCATTTACAATAGCACCAAAACCCATAAGGTACCTCAGAATAAACATAACAAAAGAGGTAAAGGATCTATACTCTAGAAACTACAGAACACTTATGAAAGTGAGGAAGACAAAAAGACATGGAAAAATGTTCCATGCTCATGGATTGGGAGAATAAACATTCTTGAAATGTCTATGCTGCCCAGGGCAATCTACACTTTCAATGCAATTCCCATCAAAAATACCATCCACATTTTTCACAGAGCTGGAACAAACAATCCTAAAATTTGTATGGCACCAGAAAAGACCCAGAATCGCCAGGGGAATTTTGAAAAAGAAAACCAATGCTGGGACCTCACAATGCCTGATGTCAAGCTCTATTACCAAGCGGTAATCCTCAAGACAGTATGGTACTGACACAAAAACAGACACATAGATCAATGGAACAGAATAGAGAGCCCAGATATGGACCCTCAACTCTATGGTCAACTAATCTTCGACAAATCAGGAAAGAATATTGAAGGGAAAAAAGTCTCTCCAATAAATGGTGCTGGGAAAATTGGACAGCCACATGCAGAAGAATGAAACTGGACCATTCTCTTACACCATACATAAAGACAAACTCAAAATGATGAAAGACCTAAATGTGATTCAGGAATCCATCAAAACCCTAGAGAAGAACAAAGGCAGCAACCTCTTCAACCTTGGCTGCTGCCATTTCTTGCAAGATGTGTCTCTAAAGGTAAGGGAAACAAAAGCAAAAATGAAATATTGGGACCTCATCAATATTTAAAGCTTCTGCACAGCAAAGGAAACAGTTAACAAAACTAAAAGGCAATGTACGGAATGGGAGAAGATATTTGCAAATGACATATCAGATAAAGGGCTGGTATCCAAGATCTATAAAGAACTTCTCAAAGTCAACACCCAGAAAACAAATAATCAAGTCAAAAAATGGGCAGAAGACATGAAAAGACACTTCTCCAGAGTAGACATACAAATGGCTAACAGACACATGAAAAAATGTTCAACATCATTAGCCATCAGGGAAATTCAAATCAAAACTACATTGAGATACCACCTCACACCAGTTAGAATGACAAAAATTGACAAGGCAAGAAACAACAAATGTTGGAGAGGTTGTGGAGAAAGGGGAACCCTCTTACACTGTTGGTGGGAATGCAAGTTGGTACAGCCACTTCAGAAAACAGTGTGGAGGTGCCTCAAAAAATTAGAAATAGATCTACCCTATGACCCAGCAATTGCACTCCTGGGTATTTACCCCAAAGACACAGATGTAGTGAAAAGAAGGGCCATATGCACCCCAATGTTCATAGCAGCAATGTCCACAATAGCCAAACTGTGGAAAGAGCCGAGATGCCCTTCAATAGATGAATGGATATAGAAGATGTGGTCTCTATAGACAATGGAATATTACTCAGCCATCAGAAAGGATGAATACCTAACTTTTGCATCAACTTGGATGATTATGCTAAGTGAATAAGTCAAGCAGAGAAAGTCAATTATCATATGGTTTCACTTATTTGTGGAACATAAGGAGTAGTATGGAGGACATCGGGAGAAGGAAGGGAAAAATGAAGGGGGGGAATCAGAGGGGGAGATGAACCGTGAAAGACTATGGACTCTGAGAAACAAACTGAGGGTTTTAGAGGGGTGGGGGGTGGGGGGATGGGTAAGCTCGGTAATGGGTATTAAGGAGGACACGTATTGCATGGAGCACTGGGTATTATATGCAAATAATGAATCATGGAACACTACATCAAAAAGTAATGATGTACTCTATGGCGACTAACATAACATAATAAAAAAAACAATAAAGGGAAAAAATAAAATGAGTCTCTTATAGGCAGCATATCAATGGGTCTTATTTTTTAATGCACTCTGACACCCTATATCTTGATGGGCCATTTAGTATGTTTACATTCAGAGTGATTATTGATAGATATGTATTTAGTGCTATTTTATTGCTTGTTTTGTTGTTTCAGAGATTTTCTCTGTTCCTTTCTAGTCTTTGTCATTTTTCATCTTCCTTTCCACTCAAAAAGTCCCCTTTAATGTTGCTTCCATGGCTGGTTTAGTGGTCACAAACTCCTTTAGTTTTTGTCTGGGAAACTCTTTACCTCTCCTTCTGTTCTGAATGAGAGCCTGTTGCAGAGTATTCTTGGCTGAAGATTTTTCCCAATCAGCATGTTGAATATATCATGCCACTCTCTTCTGGCTTCCAGTTTTCTGTGGAGAGATCTGTAGATAACCTTATGGGTCCTCCCTTGTAAGCTAGGGACTTTTTTTGTCTTGCCACTGTTAGTTTTTTTCCTTTATTTTTATATTTTGCAAATTTAATAACAATAAGTCTTGGTGTTGGCCTGCTTTGGTTGATTTTGGTGGGAGTTCCCTGTGCCTCCTGGATTTGGATGTCTGTCTCCTTCCCCAGATTAGGACTGTTTTCTGTTATTATTTCTTTAAATAAATTGTCTGCCCCCCTTTCTGTCTCTTCTTCTCTGGGACTCCTATGATAGGAATGTTATTATCCTTGATGGAGTCACTGAGTCCCTAAATCTATTCTCATGATCCATAATTCTTCTTCCTCTCTTTTTTCAGCTTCATTATTTTCCATTAGTTTGTCTTCCATATCACTTATTTGTTCCTGTTTCTTTCATCCATGTGTCCATTACATTTAGTCTGTTTTGAATCTCATTTATTGCGTTTTTCATTTCTGAATGTTTTTTAACTCTTTTATAATCTGTGGTAAGGACTTTCCTGAATGACCCATTGTCTTCTCAAGCCCAGCAGGTATTCTTATGATTGTTACTCTAAATTCTCCATTGGGGATATTACTTTTATGTGTTTCAATTAGATCTCTGGCCATGACCTTTTCTTGTTATTTCTTTGGGATGAATTCCTCTATATTGGTATTTTGCCTAAGTCTATGTCTTCTTCTATGTGTTACAAAAGCCAGTTATCTTTCCTGCTTCTGTGTGTAATGCCTTTATGAAGAAGGGGTCATATAGTGTCCAGGGCCTGGTGCTTTAGGAAGTGTCTCCAGTGTTTGCCTTGTGCTCTGCTGCTGTGTCTTGGTTGCTCTATCCTTCTGGCCAGTCATCTGTAGAGGCTCTCTTTGTTTTCAGTGGGCAGTGCTTGGTCCTTGGCCAGAATGGGCAATTTTTAACTAGGTGTGCTCCTGTTGGCTTGTTAAATGTGACCTGATGGTACTTTCTCTAGAACTGAGGTCTTGAAGAACTTTCTGGTCAGAAGACATGGTGTGTGTGTGTGTGTGTTTCTGTTGGTTTTCTGGGCAAGGGGCCCATTGCACTGGGACTAAGGCACACTTGCCAGAGAAGGGCAGTACCAACAGTGTGCAAGGGGGTGAGACTTGGTGTAAGCAAGTTAGGCAGCAAGTGTTGAGGCTGTGCTATTTACTGAAGCTGTTTTATGCTGAGGGGTGGGGAAGGGACATGGCACCAGCCAGTTCCTTTGTCTCCAGAGAGGGGTCTCCATGCTCGCTGCTCTCAGAGAAGCACTCCCAGAAGAGTGAATATTCTCCCCCCAGGCATCCCAGGTGTTTTTCAGATTATTATTTTCACATTGTCTCTGGGTTGTTTACCTGCCAGGAGCAGCACAGCGCACTTTGAGCTCTGTCTCAACCAAGCCTGCTGACTTTTAAAACTCCAAAATTTAAGGACATGCTGTGACAGGAGCCTGTACTGGTCTTCTGGGGCAGTGTCTCACTGCACTGGGACTGATGCCAGGTTGACCGAGAAGGGCAAGTTCCCCAGAGCACCGGGGCATAGTATTTGGAGCAAGCAGGCTAGGCAGCCAGTTTTGGAGTGAGCCATCCTCAGCAGGCGATTCTGTATCTATGCTGAGGGGCAGAGGAGCAAAAATGGTGCCTGTCAGCTCCTTTGTCCCTGGAGAGGCAACTCTAGAAAAGCCACTTCTCATAGATGCACTCCAAGAAGTTGACCTGAGGACTGATAGAGCAAAATCCACAACTACAGGGAGAGAAGAGGCCACCTCAAGGAAGATAGGAAGTGCAGAGACATATTTTGAGGAGAAACAGATTATGTGTCCTGCAGATGGGAAAGAGCCCTGGTCTCAGAGAAAGGTGAGAGAGAGGGGAGCACATAGGGAATCACACAGTCATAACACTTCACAAGTGCATTGGCAGGGAAAAAGTGAGTGGCTGATTTTCATGAATTTTTCCAACCAGTGGGGCTCAAAGATTGGAGTGTTAGAGGTCCCCAGGCTTGGCTGGGATAGAACCTTGAGAGCACTGCCCTACTTCCTTAGATAAGGCAAGCAAGCAAACCAGACAGCATGATCTGAGGAATACCTAAGACTCACAGGGGAGAGATTGTTCACTCTTCTTGGAGTGTCTATACTAGTAGAAGACAAAAAAGACAATAAGATAATAACTGGTACTAGAAACAAAGATTTTTTATGATAAAAGAATAAATCCATTGGGGAGACATAACAATTATAAACTTATATGCACTTTACAGAACTCCAAAATACATTAAACAAACAGAATTGAAGGGAGAAATAGACAATTCAACAATAATAGTTGGTGACTTCAACACCTTACTTTAAATAATGGATAAAACAGGGGCAACTGGGTGGCTCAGTTGGTTAAGCAACTGCCTTCAGCTCAGGTCATGATCCTGGAGTCCCTGGATCGAGTCCCGCATTGGGCTCCCTGCTCGGCAGGGAGTCTGCTTCTCCCTCTGACCCTCCCCCCTCTCATGTGCTATCTCTCTCTCATTCTCTCTGTCTCAAATAAATAAATAAAATCTTTAAAAAAAATAAATAATGGATAAAACAGGGGTGCCTGTGTGACTCGGTTAGGTGTCCAGCTCTTGATTTTGGCTCAAGTCATGATCTCAGGGTCCTGGGATTGAGCCCCGCATTGGGCTCCCCTGCTCAGAGGGAATCTGCTTGAGATTCTCTCTCTCCCTCTGCCCCTTCCCCTACTCTCTCTCTAAAATAAATAAATAAATCTTTAAAAATAAATAAATAAATAAATAAATAAATAAATAAAGATAAAACAACTAGGTAGAATATCAACAAGGAAATAGAATACTTGAACAACATTAAAAATCATCTAGACCAAAAAACATTTTTAGAAAATTCTACCCAACACCAGAACACACATTCTTCTTAAGTGCACATGGAATATTTTTCTAGATAGACTATATTTTAGCTCATAAAATAAGTCTCAACAAATTTAAAAGGATGAGAGCATACAGTGTTTTCTCTGATCATATGGAATGAAAATAGAAATCATTAATAGAAGGAAATTTTGGAAATCACAAATATGTGGGAATTAAACAGCACATTCTTAAATAACCAATGCATCAAAGAAGAAATCACAAAGGAAATAAAAAACAGGGTTGCCTGGGTGGCTTAGTCGGTAAAACATCTACCTTCATGCTCAGCAGGGAGTCTGCTTCTTCCTCTGCCCCTCTCCCTTCTTGTGCTCTCTCTTTCTCACTCTCTCTCTCTCAAATGAATAAATAAAATCTTTAAAAAAAAGGAAATAAAAAACTCTATGAGAGGAATGAAAATGGAAACACAACATACCAAAACTTATGGTATACTGCAGAAGCAATGCTTAGAAGGAAATTTATAACTGTAAATACCAATGTTAGGAAAAATGAAAGATGTCAAGTCAATAATTTAAGTGTACATGTTAAGAAACTAAAACGAAAGAGCAAACAAAAGCCAAGAAAGAAGAAAGAAAATAATAAAAATCTGAAATTAATGAAATAGAAAACATAAAAGAGATTTATCAATGAAAACAAAAGTTAGTTCTTTGAAGAAAGCAACAAAATTGATAAGCCTTTAGCTACAATGAGCAAGAAAGAAAAGGGGCATTACAAATTACTTAAATTAAGCATGAATGAAGGAACATCATCGCAGACTTTACAGAAAAATTATTTTAAAGGAATATTATGAACAATTGAAAGCCAAATAACTATATAAATAGGATGAAATGGACATCTTCCTAAAAAGACATGAACTACTGAGACTGGCATAAGAAGAAATAAAAAATCTGAATGCACCTATAACAAGTGAGGAGATAGAATTAGTCATTTAAAAAACAAACAAAAATGAAAAAAAAAAACTTACAGCAAAGAAAATATCAAGCCCTAATAGGCTCACTGGTAAATTCTTCCAAATATTTGAAGAATCAACACCAATCTTACATAAGATCTTCCAAAAAATTAGAGTAGGAGAGTACACTTCTCAACTCACTAAATAAGGCCAGTGTTATCCTGATACAAAACCAGACAAAGACATCCTGTGACAAGAAAAGTACAGATTAATATTCTGTATGAATATAGAGACAAAAGTTCTCAACAAAATATTAGCAAACTGAATCCAGCAATATATAAATGTAATTATACACCATGATCGTTGGGATCTATCATAAAAGAATGCAAGGTTGGCTCAACATAAAAATGTATCAATGTAAACACCATATTAATAGACTAAAAGAAAAATGCCACACGATCATCTCAACAGATGCAGAAAGAACACTTGATGCAATCAAATATCCTTTTATGATAAAAACATCGAAGCTAGGAATAGAAGTAAACTGCCTCAACCTGATAAAGGCCATCTAAAAAAAAACCCCATAATTAACATCATACTTAATTGTGAAAGAGTGAATGTTTTTTCCTAAGATCGGGATCAAAATAAAGGTGTCCACTCTTGGTGCTTTGTTTGCAAAATTGTGATGGAGGCTTTAATCAGAGCTGTAGATAACAAATAGTTATAAAAGGAGTCATTGGGTATAATTATATTGGTATAGGTAAGTCATGGTCACAGCATGCTGGATCTTGAAGGTCATATTAAGAACATTTGGATTTATTCTTTTTTTTTTTTAAAGATTTTTTATTTATTTATTTGACAGAGAGAGACACAGCGAGAGAGGGAACACAAGCAGGGGGAGTGGGAGAGGGAGAAGCAGACTCCCTGCAGAGCAGGGAGCCTGATGTGGGACTCGATCCCAGGACCCCGGGATCATGACCTAAGCCGAAGGCAGTCGTTTAACCAACTGAGCCACCCAGGCGCCCTATTTGGATTTATTCTAAGAAAAATGAGAATAGAACAGAAATAGTGACATTCAGATGGAGAAGGCATTGTTTTGCATTTCACTATTCAAAAATACTATTCATTCCTTTTAATTGTAGTTAACCACATGTTTAAATTTTAAAATGCGGAAATAATTTAAATTTTAAGAATACATTTAAAAGTGACTATGTGTTCATCATAATATAGGTTTAAAATTTGATATGAATCAAAAACATTCAAAATAGTTTTTTTTTTCCTTTTTGTCACTCCTAGAAACTCATATTCAGCATGAAAGAAAGGTCCCTGGAAAATTCTCACTTCCTCACTTTAATTTAAATTGAAAATGCAATGCATAGTCAAAGGATATCTATGGTGATTATTTTTTCACCCTGTGCCCAGAATTCTCCATTAAATACTATGCTCTGAGAGTTAATTTTAGCAGGCTTAGAATTGACCTGGGCTATTTTACTGAAATAAGAAATATCCCTGCCTGGCACTGATCTCTGGTGAAGGCATGTATTTTTTTGAAAGATTTTATTTATTTATTTGACAGAGAAAGACACAGCAAGAGAGGGAACACAAGCAGGGGGAGTGGGAGAGGGAGAAGCAGACTCCCCACTGAGCAGGGAGCCCGATGCAGGGCTCCATCCCAGGACCCTGGGATCATGACCTGAGCCGAAGGCAGATGCTTAACGACTGAGCCACCCAGGCACCCCAAGGCATGTATTTTTTTTATCACTGTAGATCCAAGGAGTTTCTGGGGGATTTGTCTCTACTTTTCAGCATTGTTTATTGTTAACAGTGAAATTGATGACTTTCACCTGGTCTCAGTGAGGACCCCAGAGTCTTGCTGATTACATAGCAAGAATGGATTTGAAAAAGGAACACAATTGAAACTTGTGCCCAACCTTTCCAGACCTAATGCTGTGAGACAGCCTTTAACTGTAATTCATTTATTAACTTTACTGTGGTTTCTATATTGTATCATATTTCTGCAATAAACCATATATTTGTAAGCATTGTCATTTGGGATCCTGTTAGCATTACTTAGCAATGGAGCCCTATCTAACTACCAGTTTCAGGGCAGATACCTATTTTCTATGGCATGATTTCAACCTCCTCAGTGCAATTAACAAAGCCCTTCCCAATATGGCCCAATTTACCTTTCCAAATGTGTATGTGTCCCTCTTGCTGACCCCTCATCCAATATAATTTTATTTTCTCCTTTGTATTTTTATAGAAAGTGGTTCATCTCACCATTGTAATACTACTGGATTGAATCATGACCATCTGTTAATATTTTTGTATCCACCCATCCTTAATACGCTGTCTGACACACAGTGAGTGCTCAATAAATTTTGGATGGGTGTACACATGCATGAAAAATTGTCCCTAGGTTTGGCCTTACTGCTCTTGAAATAACATTTATCTAATAAAAATTGCACAAAGTGACAAAAACAGTGTGTTTGTGAAAATATATGAAATCATGAAATCAAATAATATTTCTGACTACCTATCTGACCTTGCTAGTGTTCATAATTGGTTCTACTACCAGCTAATTCTATCCTACTATTCATTTATTACCATAATTTAACTTGGTCATCACATATAGCAGAAAGCTTCATTGAGCTGCACTGAAAGTATAGCTCTAAATGTGCCAGGGATAGTTAAGTGAATTATAATGTGATATTGGCCCAGGGGCTCAGCCTAAAAAAATACTGAATGGACAGTTAGCCGATCTGAAAGGAGAGTACAATGGAAATTTAAACAATTCACTGATAATCACCCAGGAGGGATTAGAAAAGTATGCTTTTATAGATAACATTCACAAAAAATATTTAAAATTAATGTTTGAAAAACTTCAGCCAAATTTGTTTTAATCCCTATAATATGTACAGTTTTCTTTTTTTTTTTTTAAAGATTTTATTTATTTATTTGACAGAGAGAGACACAGTGAGAGAGGGAACACAAGCAGGGGGAGTGGGAGAGGGAGAAGCAGGCTTCCCGCCAAGCGGGGAGCCCGATGCGGGGCTCGAACGCAGGACCCTGGGATCATGACCTGAGCCGAAGGCAGACGCTTAACGACTGAGCCACCCAGGCGCCCCAGTTTTCTTTTTTAACTGTTAGGCTTCGCATTAGGCTTTCATGTTCACCTAAAGTACTAAAATGGGATGGAAATTTTTACAGTCACTTGTGTAAGAATAATTTCAAGATGTTAACTTGGCCAAAAACTGACTACTTTCAGCCAGTGAATACACTCTTGGAGTTATGATTTGATACAATCATTGACCAAGGCCATGTTCCATTAAAAAAGGTCTTTTCTTCCCATCCAGCAGTCTGATTTTTAAAACAATAAAGATATTAACAGTAAAAGTTTTAAACTCCTACAAAACAACAGCAGCAACAAGAAAAATGTTGGCAAACTACTCTGTTGAGTTATTATCACAGGAGATTAAAATTAAAAATGCTGTTGCAGAATGAAGCGGGGGAAATAGGAGGGGTAGACGAACCATGAGAGACGATGGACTCTGAAAAACAAACTGAGGGTTCTAGAGGGGAGGGGGGTGGGAGGATGGGTTAGCCTGGTGGTGGGTATTGAGGAGGGCACATTTTGCATGGAGCACTGGGTGTTATGCACAAACAATGAATCATGGAACACTTCATCTAAAACTAATGATGTAAT
>NW_028020403.1:0-680 GCF_054177405.1 Leptonychotes weddellii
GAGGCAGGAAAGCATGGGGGAGTCTTTGGCGGGTAGGAAGCAATGTCGAAAGCCGAAAGACTAGCCAGCCTTTAACCAGGGAATCAAAGGCCTGGCCATGAGTGTCCAAGCATATGAGGCCAATAGAGTATAATCTTTTTTTTTTTTAGATATATTTTTTTAAGATTTTATTGAGAGAGAGAAAGCATGAGCAGGGGGAAGGGCAGAGGAACAAGCAGACTCCCCACTGAGCAGGGAGCCAGACGTGGGGCTCCATCCCAGGACTCCGGGATCGTGACTCAAGCTGAAGGCAGACGCCCAACAGACCGAGCCCCCCAGGCATCCCCTAAAAGAGTGTATTCTTTAGATTGGTAGCCAACAAGTCAGACAAACTCGGGTCTGAATCTTTCCTATGACCCGGTAGCCGGTGAAACTTTCACAATACAGCGCACCTGAAACTAATAGAACGCTGTGCGTTAACTAACTGGAATTCAAATAAAAACTAAAAAATAAAGAGCTATGCATAGCTTCTTTATACAGAAGTCACCGAGGGCCACATAACCATCCCACTAAATCCAAACTAAATGTACTCCCAACTGAATTTTGCCTTGGCCTAATCCCCGGAATGGTGTTGGCTCTCCAAGGCTTCCCGACTGGAGGGGGAGCGAGCCCAGAGGTGGGGAGGTGGTCTAGAGGGAGGG
>NW_028020404.1:0-680 GCF_054177405.1 Leptonychotes weddellii
CAGCACTCTCCAGGTTTGTCCCTTATTGCAGCAAGAAGGTTTGAGGCAGTTTTGCTGGTTCTGCAGCCTGTAACAAGGTCTGTCTGCCTCTTACTGGATGTGCAGGTGGGCAAGACTCCTCCCAGGTCCCTTGGCAGATGGTGCTCATTCCCACAACTCCCACAACAGTGCTTTTGTTCACGGATGCATGTCTAATTCATTGTTAAAAAAGGAGGACAAAAAACATTTTACACCACTATGATCCTGATCAACCGAGTAGTTTTTAAGATAGTTCTATTATCCCTAATCTTTCAATGCAAATAAAATCAATTATCACTAAAACTATTTCATGATCCCTAAGAGTATTCTAGGAACTGCTTTTTAGTATCGATAGGTGCATCACAAAGTTGTGCATGTTAGAGAGCAAAGAGGTGATATTTCAATAGTTCCTTGTAAATAATACTTTATGTGAATGATAATAGTACAACGTATTTTATAACTAGAGGACCATCCCAGGAGCCACGGTAACCCTAGTTCTTTTCAAGGAAATTAACTGGAATAAAAGAAAGGCTACAGAAGAGTTTTTGTCCTGTTTTCTTAAAGTGGTAGTAAGACTGGATCAAGATGGCAGACAGGACAGAACCACCTACTATCCCTCTTAATGCTAAATCCTATATAAAGTGCTAAAGCAGAGGAAAAAT
>NW_028020405.1:0-680 GCF_054177405.1 Leptonychotes weddellii
GTTTATTGTGAATTACAACACAGTTGACCTAATCAAGTGTGAGGTGTCAGATTGCTTAAGATTGCAGAAAATAAGCAAATCAATCAAAATATTTATCTCCTAATTTAGTTTGATATGACCTTGAGCTATAGCCTCATGTACAACCAAGAGGAAGACATTTAAATTGAAAACTAAAGAAGATTTTTATCAACTTGAACTGAAAAAGTTCTGATTATAGTCTTTCCCTGACCAGTGGTATGTCTAAGTGCAAACCTTAGGGAGTCCAGAGCTGTAACAAATTAAGAGGAGAATGCTGCTATTCCTGTGGCAGTGTCTGGAGTGGGTCAAACAATACTAAGTCCAGGAAGACTTTGTCTTGATGTATGGCCTGAAAGTCAGTAAGATTAAATAAAGAAATATGGGACCTCCATATTGATGGTTTCTGAATTAGCCTTAGAAGAAACCAAGTAGCCTGGCTTGAGTTTAGGAAAGGGAAGTCACCGCAGTTGGTGCCACATCTGCCTAAGTTTTTGAAAGTAAGGAATTCTTCCTAAGGTTGTGTGAAGGTAAATTCCACTGCTAACCTGGTCAAAGTGCGTGGGTCGGAGATTGAGTACTAGTGATGTGTAATACTCAGTACTCAATACTCTCAAGGGCTAGTGGCAGGAGCATCGATAAGAGTTTCTTTCTTTCTTTCTTTC
>NW_028020406.1:0-680 GCF_054177405.1 Leptonychotes weddellii
CAATCACATTTCAAGTGTTCAATTACACCTGAGGCTCTGGTTACCATACTCAGCAATGCTCATATAGAACTTTTCCATCATCACAGAAAACTCTTTTGGGCAGTGCTGATCAATGAATACCCATGATTAATCCAACTTAGCCATATTACAAGAGTATTAGGTAACGCTCTTCAAGAGATCTTTTAATGAAGTTAATGTTATTGCTCTTGATAACAGTAATTAAAATAATTATGTTCATATAGAATAAGGCTTTAATTAATTATCTCATCTTCATTAATAGATGTTTAATCCATTCTATTTTGATCCCCATCTTACAGATTGGAAAATAGTCTTCAACACATTTCCACACATCTTATCACTTAGCCATTTTGATTTTGTACCATCATCATTTCTTTTTAAATAAAATAGATCAGATTTGGCTGCAAATTAATTTTGCCATATTGTCCATAGGACTCTGTCCCTTTACTTTGTATCCCTTATAAGCACAAGTCAAACATGCAGAGGGCCTTCACACAATAGAATGACTAAAAATGCTGATTTATCCTCTATTCTACTCCATCACCACCAAATACATTTTAGGAACAACAGATTTCCCCCTATAGTACAGACAATGTAAGTAAAATAATGTTATCTTCCATGCTTGAAATTCTCCAAAGCCTTCCCACAACACTTATAATAAA
>NW_028020407.1:0-680 GCF_054177405.1 Leptonychotes weddellii
GGTGGAGACCGGAGGGGGAGATGAACCATGAGAGACTATGGACTCTGAGAAACAAACTGAGGGTTCTAGAGGGGAGGGGGGTGGGAGAATGGGTTAGCCTGGTGATGGGTATTAAAGAGGTCATGTATTGAATGGAACACTGGGTGTTATATGCAAACAATGAATCATGGAACCTTTCTATTTGGGGTTCTAATATTTCATCCCATCATGTTAAAGAATATACTCTTTTCTCCATTTCTTGATTTATCAGTTCCACACTATATCTAAGGGTCTTTTCTAAGAAAAATGAGAATGTAGCCAACCCTACCAGTTCTAATTAACCTTCCTCTTCTGAAACTATTTGGTAATTGAAGTATGAATTTAATTTTATTTTTGGACCTATCAATGTATTTTAAATGTTTATAAACCTATATTCATTTTTTTCTTAATAGCTAAATCCCTTTGAGAAGATGTTCTTATTATCTCTTCCCCTTTCTGCTTGTCCTATTTCCACCATCTAAAAAATATAAATATACATTTACACATAGTTTTGTCTAACCTTAATTAGACTTTTCTGATTTTATCTATAATTTTATTTAAAAATTTGAAGAACAATATTTATGATACTAAAATTACATAATTATTTTGCACTGCAGTACTAAAGAATGTGCTTTGAATAAAGTTTCTTCACAAAAATCCCC
>NW_028020408.1:0-680 GCF_054177405.1 Leptonychotes weddellii
GAGCCAGAGGGGACAGTCCCAGTCTAGGATAAGGGGGATCAGGATGCAAATCTGGTTGTAATAGGAATAACATATAAGATACCACTTACAAATTAAAAAAAAAAAAAAAAAGCAGCTACAGGGGGACACTGGCTAAACAGAATCTCAAATTTAGAAAGTTACATAGAAAAGTTAGCCAAGCACCCACTGGCGCCTCTTACAAGGTTATGCTTTGCTGCCTAATGACCAACTGCTTCTACAGTCTTCTATCTAGACCGACCGCCACATTCCTGAAAGGATACTGATCAACCAGAGCTCAAAACGGAGCCTGTTCAGAAAGGAAACCGGGAGCCTCGGGCCATAAGGACCCCCGTAGAAGGGACAATGGCAGACACAGAGCAATGCTTAGCGGTCACCTGGGGCACGTGGACAACTCCCTTTATCTTCAGAGTCCTCCAAGTGCTGGAGAGAGAGCCCAGGCGAGAGAAGCAAGGGGTCGGGGGACAGGAGGAAAGGCGTCTGCCTCCAGAAGACCTAGTCATCTTCTGTAAACACCTACATGAGTGCCCATGGAAAACAGACGATGTAAATTCTTGCTGATTCAGTCAGAGATGAATTTTTAAAGCTTACATGATTGATTCTCAGCCTGTATTAAAACCAAACTCCTTCCAGAGTTGCTACAGGTCCAAGAGAATCCTCCC
>NW_028020409.1:0-680 GCF_054177405.1 Leptonychotes weddellii
TCCTGACATCTTGTAACTTGGTGTACATTGTTGCAAAATTCCCATGGAAATTCATCTCTATCAAATAAAGAGATGAAATTTGTTATTTGCATATAAGATCAAGTTTCACTTAGTAAATAGTTTTAAAAATAACTTGAAACCAAGTTACAGTTAAACTTTCATATACATTGTTTCGTTTTGGTCTTACCATAATCCACATGAAAAAGGGCGAATATTATTTTCTTGCTACACAGAGAAAACAGTTTGAAAGTAATGAAATAACCTACTCTAGGTCACATATCCAGTAAGTAGCAGAGGCTAAACTGAAATCAAGGTTTTCAGGCTCCCAATTCTGTTTTTGATTTTTCTATAACCCCACCGAGTAAATGCAATATATTAAAGGTACTGAAATATCTTTCATATTTTATACTACTAGAGTCCATTTACGTTTCTCTACAGAATTACACATGGACATTTCAGCAGTTCTGTAAACCATCAGGGTGAAAGCTTTTCACCTATTACTAGCTATCAACTGAAAGTCAAACAAATTTGACTCTCTTAAAAATAGAAGAAATTTAATTTGTAAGTTGGAGAGACAATGATGAGCTATTTCATTCCACTTAAACAACTCAATTGAAATTAAAAATATATTAATTCATCTTTTTTGTCTTTCATATCAAAAATCATTTATTCTCCTTGTC
>NW_028020410.1:0-680 GCF_054177405.1 Leptonychotes weddellii
TGAAAAACAAACTGAGGGTTCTAGAGGGGAGGGGGGTGGGAGGGTGGGTTAGCCTGGTGATGGTATTAAAGAGGGCACGTTCTGCATGGAGCACTGAGTGTTATACGCAAACAATGAATCATGGAACACTACATCAAAAACTAATGATGTAATGTATGGTGATTAATATAACATAATAATAAAAAAAATGTGCTTCAAAAAAAATATTTACTTTCTCTTATGGGGTTATTGTGAGAATTAAATGAGATATAAAGTGCAAAAAGCAGAGTTTCTGGAGTGGAATAGGTTAATGCTAAATTATCATTTTAAACAAGGCACCAAGAATTTACCCTCTATAACATCAGAATAAGAAAAAAATGTTTTCTCTCTGGTTGTTTGTTTTAAAACTGTGTTCTCACACAAATGAAGGAAAATGTCAAAACCAAGAGCAGGCATTGGCAAGGGAGGGGAATCCCAGCCCTGAATTTAGATGGTTAAGTATAGAAACTTCAGGAGCTGTGAACATTCAGGAACTAGTAAGTGGTACAATTTAAGAGCATGGCCAAATTGTGAGCCAAAGAAGAAGAGATATTTAATACTTAATGCTTTTAGGAGCAGAGAGTTTTCTGCTATTTAAAAGTACAGGATAGATCTCGGCTAAAGATATTTGTTGATGGAGATGATGAGATAGAAATTGAATG
>NW_028020411.1:0-680 GCF_054177405.1 Leptonychotes weddellii
TGTTGTAAACTATACCATAGAAATTCTCCATACACTTCTCATGGCTTCACAGTAAAACCTAGAAGGAGTTCCCAGGTGCTGGGATTGGCAGAATCTAAGAAGCCCTGAATCTAGCAAAGGGAGGGGTTGTGGGATACAAATTGAGAAAAGGTGGCCATGGAATGAAATGGTTGGGGGATCAGCTCTGCAGTCCTGCTGCCTGGGTCTGATCTGACGCCTTGACTTAAAAATTATTGTCTTAACCTCTCGGTGCTTCAGAATTATCACATGGAAAAGGTGCTCGTAAGAATACTAGTTCACAGGATTCTTGCAAAAATTCACTGAAATACGGAATAACAAGTAACAAGCTTAGACTAAGGCTTGGTACAAAGTAGATATTCAATTCCTATTATTTGTGTTACTGTAAGGGTGTCTCAGTTCTATCCTGTCACTGAGGTTCATATACCTTATGACGACATTTTGCCTGGGCTTTACCATACCCAATATAAACCACAAAGTTTGGGGGCGCCTGGGTGGCTCAGTCATTGAGCATCTGCCTTCGGCTCAGGTCGTAATCCCGGGGTCCTGGGATCGAGCCCCGCGTCCAGAGAGCCTGCTTCTCCCTCTCCCACTCCCCCTACTTGTGTTCCCTCTCTCGCTGTGTCTCTGTCAAATAAATAAATAAATGAATCTTAAAAAAT
>NW_028020412.1:0-680 GCF_054177405.1 Leptonychotes weddellii
TAATTCCTCGATCACTCAAGAGTTGCTGCTTTTTCGTATTTATTTTTGTAAACAATCATGTCCATGGAGTGGGCAGTGATCCCACTACAGCGGGGCTGGCAGGGCCCCGGTGTGGATCCCGACCCGAATTAAAGCAATGACTGCCTTCCATTCAGACCCGTGTCCCCCCATGAGTGTAGGCCGTGTCCTGTCCACCATCGCACCAGGGGCCGCTTCCTGGGACGCGCGAGGTGGGCTTCGTGTGCGTCAGCATTTACTGTAACACCAGGTTCTGGGGTCTTCTGTGTCCGCCCCACTTTCTGGGGCCTCACTGTTACACCCGAACGTGCCCCGTGCTCGGTGCGGGGGAGGGCACCCCAGGCTCTGGGCATCCCTGACACCCCCTGGAGACGGGGCCTTCCTGCAGATGTCCCTTTTCTGAATTGTTTGGTGGTGCAAGCTTAGAACCTGATGTAGGCACGAGAGAGCTGAGTCCAACACGTTAACCAGGTGAGCTGCCTGGTGTGGCCGGGTCAGCCTGGACCTGCTCGGTCTGACTTCTCGGTGAATCTGCACAGCTCATGCCTCGTGGAAACCCAATCAGCCAGTGTGGCAGGACCGTCCCTAACCCTTGCCCCATGTCACCCTGGAACCCGGGGGAGCCCCAGGCCTAAGTGCACCCAGGTCTCTGTCTCCCGAGC
>NW_028020413.1:0-11071 GCF_054177405.1 Leptonychotes weddellii
AGGTCTTTCAACCATTTGGAGTCTATTTTTGTGTGTGGTGTAAGGAAATGGTCCAGTTTCATTCTTCTGCATGTGGCTGTCCAATTTTCCCAACACCGAGCCTAACGCTCTTAATTCTTGTTTGTCTCCATCAAGATTTCTCAGCCTCGGCACTGACATTTGGGCCTAGATAATTCTTTTTGTAAGGGGCTGTCATGTGCATTGTAGGATGGTTAGCAGCACCCCTGGCCTCAAGCCCCCAAAAGCCAGCAGCAGCCCCTCTCCCAAACACACACACAGTTGTGACAGTCAAAAATGCCTCTGCATGCTGCCAAATGTCCCGGGAAATAGGCTCTGGATTCACACTTCTCGGTCTTTTCTGATCAGTGGAAAATGTTGTTCAGGGATTTCTATGTATAAAGTTCTAGGCTACCCAAAGTGAATATGCAGACATTGTTCCCATCCCCAGAGTGCTGGTGGAGAGGGGGCAGGTAGGGAGGGTAGAAAGAAGGACAAATAGAAGAGAATAGCAGCAAACAAGAGACAATTTAGTCGAGCAAGGGTATAATTATTCCACGGTGTTGTAGCCCTTTTATAATCTAGAGATCACTTGCCTCAGTCTCCCAAAGACTCCGGTTGGCTGTGCTCGCTTCGGCAGCACATATACCAAAGACTCCGGTTGGGCGGCATTCTCTTTACAGACTAAGGAAGTCAATGCACAGAGAGAAAGGTTGTCATTTGCTCACCATGCCTGTTCCACAAGGGCTGTAAGTATAAAGAGAAGGCACATAGCAAGACATGACTTCACGGAGGTATGAACCTGGAGTTGGGTTGTGGAAGGTGGAAATCTTTTGAAGTGGGAGGTTTGGAAGGGGGATGCTCCAGCATCATTGATTTTCAACTTTTCTGCCACACATGTGGATACTATCCACCATAACGACATACTCAAGAGGCACACCAGATTTGTATATAATCCCCACACCTTTCCCCCAAGAAGGCAAAGAAAGCACTTCATTAATTCATAATTGTCACAACTCTTACCAACCAATCAGGATGTGTGTGTGTGTGTGTGTGTGTGAATGCCTGTTTAATCACTCACGATATGTGTATGCACACATGCACATGTGTTTTGGGGGATACCATGGCATAGGTAAGGGAATGTAGGTTATTCTCAAATTCTACCCCCTCTCTCTAGCTCCACCTTTTCTCTCCTGCTCAAGGAAGCACAGCAAAACCTATGTGAAAGTACTCAACCCTCTTGTGACAACTCACACCTGATCATGCCTTTGCCAGAGTGTTGCAACTCTGCGCTGAATCTCCTGGGTTTTTTTAAACATTTTATTTTTTTAAGTAATCTCTATACCCAACGTGGGGCTCAAACTCACAACCCCAAGATCCAGAGTCGCACACTCTACCGACTAAGCCAGCCAGCACCCCTGAATCCTGTTCTATGAAGAGCAGACAATAGAAGCCATGCACAGGTGCTAGTTGAAATGGTCTTGGGGGACCATTGTCTATGGGGACAACTCTAGGGGGAGCCAACCATTCACATTCCATTCTATGAAACTGGCAATCCCTGGAGTTATTTGACACAGCAGCGAAGGTATGGGTACTGTTAGAGACAGCATATATTAGGGCATGAGTCCAAATCTCAGAAGGCCACAAAGGCAGGTGATGGAGTTGACATTGAACCGCATGCTGGGTTACAAGGGTGGGTTTTGCAGTCAGGCAAACTGGGCTTGAATCCCACTTGTTTCCGGTGCCCTTGACAACTTAACCTCTCAGTCTTCCAGGTTTTTCATCTCTAAAATGGGTGGTAGTGAGGACTGACTGAAAATGTGTATTGATTTGTAGAGCGTTTAAGATAGTGCCCAACACATGGCAAAAACAGGCTCCTGGACAAACTGATAAATTAACATTCTGGCTGTATAAAATCACGGTTTTCATGCTCTAAGGATAAATTACCTTTCCCAATGAGTCACACATTGAACTATGCCTAAAAGGCAGGCACCTTTTGAATAATCGGGGAGACCTAACATTCCTCCAAGCTTGGTTAACAATAGGCCTTTCACATGTTCCTGTTCCACTAAGTTTTAAATGATGGTGCACTGTGTGTTTTGACAACTATGCTTTATGGTTCTATTCTGGGGCAGGCTCTCTGCTGGGTTCTGTACATTATTTTACTTTGATCAGCAAAGGCCTTGGGCTCCAGGCAATGTGATGGAGAGCCTGAACTGCAAAGCCAAGATTTAGATGCCACATTTCCTGGCCGAATTAGTGAGTCAGTTCTGCTCTAAATCTTAGTTTCACCCTAAAATCCGAGGCTGATGGATATAAAGAAAGAGAAGCCAGCAGGGGCAGCTTGTGATGGGTCTTACCCAAGTGCAGTGGGAAAGCACCTTGCAGTTTGCAGAGTTTGAAGCAAGGATGTTCATGTAATCAGAAATATGTTTTAAAACGATCTCTTGGCCACTTCTAGGAGAGCATTCCATAAGATGGCTGTGTAAAGCTCTCAGCACTGAAAACACTTCCAAATCTTGTATCCCCAGCCCAGACCTACACTCTAAGCTGTCTACCTCACACCCCCAATTAGTGTTAAAAAGGCCTATCTAGGGGCGCCTGGGTGGCTCAGTTGGTTAAGTGACTGCCTTCGGCTCAGGTCATGATCCTGGAGTCCCGGGATCGAGTCCCACATCGGGCTCCCTGCTCAGCAGGGAGTCTGCTTCTCCCTCTCACTATATGTCTCTCTCTCTTTGTGAAATAAATAAAATCTTAAAAAAAAAAAAAAAAGGCCTATCTAACTTAATATGAGCAAACGAGATTTTGAATATTCACCCAGCCCCCATCTCAGAAAAGTGTCTCTATCTACCCACTGGCTCAAGTTAAAAAACTTAGATGCCATCCAGTGTCCTCCCTTCCTTCATCACCCACATGCAATCCCATCACCAAACGCTGCCGGCTCTCCAAATTAGGAAGGTCTCCATCACCTCCACCCCCGTGTGGCACCACAACCATCCTCTGCAGACCTACCTGGCCTTCATCTCCTGATCCACTGCCATGGAGTTATCTTTAAAAATCCAAGTCTGATTGTGTCCCTTTAAAATGCATGGTCTTCCCTTTGCTCTTTGATGTAAATTTCTTATTCTATGGGGCCCTGCATGATGGGCTCCTGGCTCTCTTTCATCTGCCCTTTGCTCACCAGGCCCAGCCACACTGACATCATTTCTTTTCCAGTCTTTGGGCCTTTGTGTCCCTGTGCCCTCTGCTGGGAACACCCACCCCCAGCTCTTGGCATGGCAGTAACTTCTCATTCTTTGGTTCAGAGAAGAAGTCCTTGCTTGCTGTGATCAATGTGGCCTCCCCTGGTTATTTGTCACCTTTTTACTTTCTTCTGATACACTTATCACAATCTAGTATTTTGTTTACTGGTTGTAGCAGGTAGACCCTAGGGTGGAGTCCTTGATCCCGACCTCTGGTACACATGCCTTTGTGTGATTCCCCTCTCGAGCATGGTTGGGACCCATGATTGTTTCTAACCCACAGAATATGGTGAAAGTGACAAGATACATGTGATTACACATACGTGATTACGCTACATAAGAATGTAATGCCTGCCTTGCTAAGAGAATCTCTTGGTGGCTTCAAAGATGCAAGTTGCCATGTGTGAGGTGCCATATAGCCTGAAAAGAACTGGATGCTGCCAATAACCATGTGGGCTTGGATGTGGATCCTTCCCCGGTTGAACCTCAAATGAGAACCCAGCCCTGGCAACACTGCGCTTGTAGTCTTGCAAAGGACCCAGCTAAGCCAGGACTCCTAACACACTGAAAATGTGAGATAACATATATTCTTTTAAGTCTATAGTTAGTCGTAAACTGTTCTACAGCAACCGTTAATACACTTGTTAAGCGACTCGTGTTAGAAAGTAAACGGCTGGAGGCCAGAGACCTTTTCATTTTTCATTACGGCCCAGTTGGGTAGATAGCATAGACAGATGAGAGCAGACACTTGCATGAAGAAAAGACAAATTTAATAAACACCAATTATTAATACTCCATGTGCTGGCAGGAGTACGCAGTTCTTTTTCTCTAAGAGGTAAAGCCACCTTTAGGGACACGCGTGGCTGTCATGGGATTCAGAAGTTTCCAGATTAAGGCTTTTATGTCCTGTAAGTAGGACAAGTAGCAGGCTTTTTATTTTGTCTGCCCAGCAAATATTTCCTCTCCGTCTCCTATTCCTTTGGGAATATGCACCCCACACTACGCAAAATCAGTGGGGCTGACGTAAACCATCCCCGGGCTCCGGCACGAACCTATGGCGCGGCCCTGCCCCATTGGCATAGTCCACCCTCCCGACCACTGTGATTGGTTCAGGATTGCTCACATGACTCAAGTCTGTCCAATCAGAGCCAAACCCAGAAGCTGACGTATTAAAGCCAGAGCTGCTGGGACCTTCAGATATGCAGGGCCTGACTGGAAAAGCCCCTCACACGAGGAAAGCAATGCTGAGGGATGAAGAGAGAGAGATGCCTCAAGATGCCGCTTGAGCCCCTGGATCCAGCAGTGTCTGAAAATCTACCCCCTGGCTTTTTAGTTGAGTGAAAGGAACTCCCCCCTTCTGCCCACCCCCCCAATGCCACTTTGGGTGGAGGGTCTATCACGAGCCCTATTACCCGGGATCTGCCATGAAATCAACAGAGAAGGAATAAGGGGGGGGGGTCTGATGTCTAGGGGGTGAAATAAAGAGTAAAGAAAAAAAGCTCATCTATATAAATAGTTAATAAAATGCCACAGCAGACCACTGAAGGGGAAATCCCACAGGATTTTAAAAGCTTGTTTAGTCCTTTAGCATTTTCATAGGATTTTTACAGAAATGGCTTAACAAGCCAAGTTCTTTCAAACAATACAGAAGTATCAAGTGCAAATATTTTAAAGAGTAACGACACTTAACAGTACTCAACATGGAAACTCTTTAGATTTTTTTCAAAAGTGCCCTTGGCCATAAAGTTAACTTTGGACTTTATTTTTTATCCAACTCTGTCTGAGAAGCCATTATTGCCAAATGTTGCTGGTTTTTCTGATAAAAAGCTAATAAGGCAGAAGAGCTTGATCTGTTTTGCTCTTTCCCCACTTTGTTTCAAATAAGTGAAGATATAAACAGGTTCTCTCATTTCTGAAAAAAAAAAAAAGAAAAAAAAATCCACAGTTGCCCCAAACTGGGCCCTTGGACACAAGACTGAGTCTTTGGGGTCAAGCTGCCAGGCTGTAGAGGCTCAGGACTGGGCCAAGGTCAAGTCTGCACATTGGGGAGGAAGGGTGAAAGGCAAGGAGGTGCTGAGCCACTGCAGTCCTCTGCTAATTCTCATGTGAGGGTGGATCAGCCAACGGAACCACAGGACTCATGCAAAAGCAACAAGATCCCCAAAGTGGACCCTGTGGGATCCTAGGAATATGTGAAAAAGCTAGAGGACACTTCCAAGGAGTGCTTGACCACCCAGTCCCCTTCTGAGTCGTAATCCCAAGGGCTGAGTATGATCTACAGCCTTCGAGAAGTGCTTGGAAAAAGCTCTGGCTCCGCTGGGCCGGTCATTCCTGGTAGAGCCCCTCTAAGTCTGTGGACTTCATAGCCAGCTGACAGTCGCCACTGGAGTTTTGTTGTGTCAGAGGTCTGTTTGGTAACAAGAGGAAATGGTTAGCTCTAGGGCCTCTTTGAAGAGCTTTAATGTTGAGAGTGCACAAAGCTGAATACATGATATTCTTTGTTGGTTTATTTTTAGCTGCTTCTTGCAACCACACCAGATTTAGATTTAAGGCTATACCTATTTTATAGATGAGGAAACTCAGAGCACAAGAGGTTAAAATGACTGAGTTAGGGGTAGGGATTACGCCCCTTCCCCCTATTCTAATTTGGGTATTGCAAATGAGCAGTGCATGAAGTTACAAAAACATGCACGGTAAAAGATCTAAAAAAAGTACAAGACAGACAAGGGGATTTTAATACAACAAAGTAAAAACGGTCACATTTCAATTAACCTTTAAGAAACTACCACTTATTGAGTTTTGGTGTACTATCAAAGAAGAACATCCATAGTGGTCTGAAAAAGCTTTTCCTCCCTTTGCCAGCCACACATTTGTGAGGCTGGGTCTTCAAAACCCAGCTGACGTCTATTAAGGCAGACATTAAAGATATTTGTGAAATGCAGGGGTGCCTGGGTGGCTCAGTTGGTTAATCATCTGCCTTCGACTCAGGTCATGATCCCAGAGTCTTGGGATTGAGCCCCGAGTCGGGATCCCTGCCCAGTGGGGAGCCTGCTTCTCCCTCTCCCTCTACTCCTCCAGCCCCCGGGCTTGTGTGCACTCTTTCTCTAACAAATGAATAAAATCTTAAATAAAAAAAAGATATTTGTGAAAAGTAAAACTCAGTCATTTCATTTTGTATTGGAAAATATAGTTACTTTTCATAGATGTTATTTATATCAACAGGTAATGCTGTCCCTTTTAAATGAGTATTTTTCAAATTTGTTGTTAATTTCTACTACAGTAATTATTGATCCATTTAAACCACATGAACAAAACCTTGGGAAGACTCAGTAATTTTAAGAAGGCAAAATGTGTCCAGAGAACAAAAAGCTTGAGAACCACCGCCCTAGTGAAAACAATGGGTCCAGGTGCCTCAGTTGGGAGGAGGAGGGGCGTATAAGGAGATCAAGGGCAAATCTTGGAAATCTTTTTAATCTCTTCATTGACAAACAGGTGGTATTCAGCTTTTGTTACTCCCTGTGGTATAACAGAGCAGGGTTCAGAGGCAGGGAGAGATTTTTGGCTCAGAAGCATCAGCTTCAATAAGCCAAATTCTCCTTTTAACCCCTTTAAGACTGATAGTGATCAAAAAACAATTTACAAGAAGCTGGATGTAATTCCAGGGATATCAACCAGGCAATCCTGTGACAACCAGCCCTGAGCTATTTTAAATTATATCCACTTCACATTTTATTTTCTAATCTGAGTAACAACAGGATAACATTTTGGTAAGAAGTTCAAGGGCTACTCTATAGAAAAACAAAATTCAGGATATTGGTTCTTTTAGAGCAAGGGTTGGCAAATTCTTGGGCCTGTCTTTGTAAATAAAGTTTTATTGGAACACAGCCATGCTCACTTGTTTTCTTATTGACTATGTTGCTTTTTGGCTACAGCAGCAGAGTTGAGGTGTTGCAATATGGACCACATGGCCCGCAATGCCTAAAATATTTATCATCTGGCCCCTTACAGAAATTGTCTGCTGACTCCTGTTTTGGAATCACTTGGAATCTTGGTTAAGAGGTTTTGGAGTTAACTGACCTGCATTTAAGTCCCTTCTCTGTTACACTTTGCTTTGGGATTTGGTTTCATTTCCCTGGTCACAGGATGGAGCTAGAACCTGCCTCACAGGGTGGTTGTGAGGATTACATGAGCTAAGGCCTGGAAAGTGCATAACAGAGTCCCTGGCCGGAGCAAGTACTTGATGGGTATTTGCCACTCTCATCAATTAAGCAAGAGCTTAAAGGAAGCACAGTGGAGTCACGTCCTACTTGAGACTTAGATTCTAAATTCAACAAAGAGAAAAAGATAAAAATCAAGCATTAAAAAAAAATCATCACTGAAAATCCCTCAGGAGGGTGGCCCATTATAGACAAACAGACTGTCTTACAGTAATTTCAGCATAGCTGGTTTTCCCTCTAGCATTTAAATAGATCACTGTTCCTTCAGCTGAGGCTCCAGATGAAGGGTAGCTGGCATTTAGGAGCCATAATGTAGGAACAAAATCCATACCATCAAACACAAGATCACACTCAGTATGGTGACATACTCACATTCTGAAGAGCAAAGAGAATGAAGATAGACATTGGGAACAGCAGATTCACAGCCCCCTGTATCATCCTGAGATATGTGCATGGTGAGTGGAATGGTGGCTCATTATTCTTGTAGCCCCCCCGCAAAAAACACCTTATTTTGAAGTTTTGTAAATTTAATGGCGTCTTGTAAAAGGAATCAATAACAATTACTTCATAGTGTTGCCGCCACAACAAAATGAGTAATTGTGTGTGGTGGATGATGACAGCATTTTTTTTGTTTGAAACTCCACTGTCAATTCTCATTCGATGTCTGATGTGTATGGGAAACTATACAGAACCCCGGCCTCTCACAACTTTACTTCTAGACATCCAACTAGGGTTGTATTTGTGAAAATCCCCCAAATGGTAGAGATTAAATTACTGCATTAACATGTATTTACCTGGGAGGAAACCAGTAGTTGACAAGGCTGGAGACCACGACGTAGGACACTATGATTGTCCCCGACATGGCGAGTGATATGAAGCTCAAGCCACAGAGGACACAAAGCAGTGAGAGGCCACCCACAGAGATGACCAGTCCTAGAGGAGAGCATAGTTAGAAGCATTCAGCTAAAACAAACTGAAAGTTGCCAGACCCCAAGCCATTGTGTTTATGACAGTTAACTCAGATTTTTTAAGTGAGGAGATTTCTCATAAAAATCCAGATTTCCAGCATCACTTAAAAAAGAGGTAATCTAACAACCCGAGGGGGCCTCACTGCAAGGCAAACATCCTTTTCCTTGCCTTGGGAAGGGTCAAACAGCTCAGAACTCCAACCTCATGGCTACAGTGATATAATTTCAGGGACGGACCCTGCAAAGGAAGGAAATCAGAGAATATAAATGGATGTGCTGCCTTTTCACAAAGATTTACAAAATCCTCGATCTGTGTTTTTCCAAGTGTGGTGGACAACCACTGTATCAGAACCCGATGCCTCAGGAAGGCTTGTGTAAAATTCTGATTTCTGGACCCCACTCCAGAACTACTAAATAACCATCTCTGGATGAGGCCTGGAAATATGCATTTTCAAAAAACAAGTAAACTTATGCACACTCAAGTTCTAGACTATTGTTCTAAAGGTTTTGTATGTGCTATTCCTGTTTAGAAAGTCTTTTCTTCCCCAAAGGAAACAAAAGTTGTTACAGGTCTTTAAATCCTGTCCTCTGTAGAGCTTTGCACAACAGGACCAAAAGTGGCTCCCTTCTCCTAAATTTGCTTTTGCTATAATCCTCATTCACTCCTCCACCCATTCATTCATCCATCCATCTATCCATCACTATTTACTCAGCAGCTTCTCTGCCAGGCTGTATTTTGCCCATTCGTCGACGATGCCCACCTTCTCCTTCAGGGGTAAATTGCCTTATCCACAGTCCCCTGGGCAGGGAAACAACTCTGGGTGCTCTTAGCTCTGGGAAGCCCTAGGATAAACCAATGACCCAATGGCAACCAGCTCTATGGCCAGCATCTGTGGTTTGTGATCTGACACGAAAAAGCAAACTGAGCCAATCAGATCTCCCTTCTCAGTAATTTTACCTTAGCAACAGAGGGAGAAGGTGACAGTTGGCAGTGTGACCTCAGGAGGAAAGGTGGAGAAGGGGGAACATTAGTGCCTAGCAAGACACCTGGCATGCAACAGGTGTTCAATAACGAGGTGTGGAATAAATTGGACTCTGTTACCATTCGTGCCGAAGCCACTCTGTACCATGGGCTCTGCTAAGCATTTTATGGGACTCTAACTTTCAATTCCTACCACAACCCTTTGAGACAGTTTTATTATTTCCCCAGTTTACATATGAGGAGTTTGAGGTTCAGAGAGGGTAAGTAACTTGTCCAAAATCGCACTGGTGGAGGTAGGATTCTAATGTTGACTCCAAAGTCCATCTTGTAACTACTCTGACAATCCGCCTCGGTCACTGTGACCTTTTCAGGAACAGGAACATTGGATGAGAGTGGCAGCTACCCAATAAATACCCGTACCCCCAGCTGACTCATTTTCCGAAGGGGTTGAACAGATGAGCAGGATACCTTCCAGTAAAATGACTCCCACAAAAGCAGCCAGGGAGGTAAGCACCACGATGAGCAGGAAGAACCCGACAGGAACGGCTGACATGACCACAAACACCAGCACGGTGAGGGCCATGAAAGGGTGCCTGTCCAGGTACTGCCCCACCGGAGACTTCATGAAGGCAACCATCTGCGGGCAAGACAGAAAGAGCCAGGACTGAACGCCATGTCTGAAGCGCAGGCTGATGGATCCACCTGGGCTGCAGGAAGTATGACTAGAGGCTGGAAAGTTGGAGGGCTCGTAAGGAACCTAACAAGTCAACACTAACAATTCTCCCAAGGCATGAGTCACCCTGGCAACAACTTAAGGAAGCTGTAGACAGATGGCAAATTTGCGGGTCCCACCCAACCTCAAGTCTTGTGAAAGGAGGAAAGACCTGGTCATGGTTCTACCACTTCACACACACCCTCCCAAGGGGCCCTCGGCACGTGTGCGCATGGATGTAACGTCCACACGATTTATCTCCTGCTGCATAGCTGAGGTTTCAGAGCCACGGCCACTGAGGCACATAGAGGTTAAGTCCTCGCTACTTGGCATCACTTGGGAACTTGTTAGAAGCTCAGCATCTCAAGCTCTGCCCCAGACCAGCTAAATCAGGTGCTGATTTTTAATGAGAGCCCCAAGTGACCTGTATACACATGAAAGTCTGAGAAAGCAATGGGACTTGCCTAGAGTCACACAGTTTCCAAGTGGCAAAATCTAGGCCCTCAAAGATGAATTTTTCACTCTAAATGTCAAATGCTTGCAATGGCTGCCACCTTGTTAGGAAAAAATGCATGCATGTCATCAACGTGGATACCACAGTCAGGCCACAGCCTGATGACTACTGCAGGCTTATGCTGTGTTAATGAACAAGCTATCTTCCTTCATCAGGCAAGAGAGTTTGTGGATCTGGCTCAGTGGAGGAGGGCTGCTTTAATGCAGAACTGACCCTAGAAAATCCACAAGGATGGGCTCCCCCTGTCTTCTTAAGCCCCATTCCATTTCTCTCCTCACTACTGACATTAGTTCCTGTTCTCTTAAAAGGTTCCATCATTCCAGAACTTTTCCCCATCAAAACCTTCATAGACATTGGGGAGGGTATGTGCTATGGTGAGCGCTGGGTATTGTGCAAGACTGTGGAATCACAGACCTGTACCTCTGAAACACATAATACA
>NW_028020414.1:0-680 GCF_054177405.1 Leptonychotes weddellii
TTTTTTTTTTCAATTGGGAAAGGGGGAGGAAGTAGGGAGAAAGGGCTCCGATATAAGCAGTTACCAAGGAGACCCGAGTCGGGGTTGGAAAGGTTTTCTCCTTCCCTCAGTCCATACAGGCGGAGGAGGGGCGAGCGCCCAAACGCAGGGGATCGCCGGAGGTCCCGGGCTGGAGTGGCGAGTCCTCCCTGCGCCCGTGGGGACGGGTGCAGGCCGGGGCTTGGCAGAGGCTCCGGCAGGGCTGGGGTGTCCAGGGCACTCCGAGCTCACGGCCCGCCCCGCCAGCACTGCGGAGGGATGGACAGAGCCCGAGTTCCTGGCCGCTGGCTCCCTGCCCGTTTCCGGGAGACGGCCGGAACCTGCCTTCTCCCTTAAGTCCTGGGGTCGGGAGAGAAGCCATGGGGTGCACGTACTCCTCTCCGCGGGACGAGCCCACCCTGAGAAGGTCAGTTCCAGACGTGTCCCTGCGGCAGCCCGTGCCGATGCGCCTCGGGAGGGGGCCCCCGCCTGGGCAGGCTCACCCTGGAGGCATGACGAGGCTGCCCTGTGGAGTTGACCAGCAGAGTCAGGCGGTTCCCCGGGGGGCCCACCGGGTGCATGGGACCACTGGTCTCTTGCTTGGGTCCCGGTTTGCAGGCTGCAATCCCTGCCTCCGAAGGAAGGCCCAGTGGCCGGCTCCC
>NW_028020415.1:0-680 GCF_054177405.1 Leptonychotes weddellii
ACGATGGACTCTGAAAAACAAACTGAGGGTTCTAGAGGGGAGGGGGTGGGAGGATGGGTTAGCCTGGTGGTGGGTATTGAGGAGGGCACGTTCTGCATGGAGCACTGGGTGTTATGCACAAACAATGAATCATGGAACACTTCATCTAAAACTAATGATGTAATATATGGGGATTAACATAAGAATAAAAAAAAAAAAGAGGCTGTAGCATGCTCATGTCTCAGGATAGTGAAGCAACCAAGGGCCTGTTGGGTACAAGGCAGTGGGCCCAATGTTTGTTGGGAATTCCCACACTAAGTAAAGTAGAGATTATTATCTAATTTAAAAATGAAAAACATGCTTTAAAAGCCTATAAAACTTCTCCAAGGATACCCAGATAATTTTTTGTGTCAGAGCCAAAATGAGTTCAAGTTTACCTAACACTAAAACCTGCCTTTATCCTCTCATGTGAGCTGCCTCAAATCAAGTAGAATATAAATAATTGCAATATGAAGAAGAAGCCTAAATTTTCTTATGCTACTTCCTGTTTAGTTTAAAGAGTGCTGTGAGGGGGCACCTGGGTGCCTTAGTCGGTTAAGCGTCTGCCTTTGGCTCTGGTCAGGATCCTGGGGTGCTGGGATCGAGTCCCATGCCGGGCTCCCTGCTCAACAGGGAGCCTGCTTCTCCCTCTCCCGCTGCAC
>NW_028020416.1:0-680 GCF_054177405.1 Leptonychotes weddellii
GTAAGTAAAATGCATGATAACACCAGGAATGAGTGG
Source organism: Leptonychotes weddellii (assembly GCF_054177405.1). Taxonomy (NCBI): domain Eukaryota; kingdom Metazoa; phylum Chordata; class Mammalia; order Carnivora; family Phocidae; genus Leptonychotes; species Leptonychotes weddellii. The sequence goes on from NW_028020416.1 coordinate 37, forward strand.
GAAGATGAAAATCATTGTATTATGAGGTTTATTTAATGTATGTGAATGGGTATAATATCTGAAGTTGCACTGTGATAAACTGTGAATTCTAGAAAATCTGTAGCAACTACTAAAAATAAAACAAAGAGGAGCACTTTAAAAGCCAATAGGAAATAAAATAAATAAAAAAAAAATATGGGACAGATTTTAATTTAGCATTATCAATTTTTTAATTACACATAAACCAGTTACACACTCTACTTCAGAAACAAGAATTACTAGACTTAGCAAAATATGCTACCTAAGTATATGCTGTCTATAAGAAACTCACTTTAAAGAGAAAAAAACAGGTAAAATGTGAAGTGATGGAAAATATGTACCGTGTAAACATTCATCATAAGAAAGCTTGAGTAACTATGTGAACATCAAAGTAAAATTTTGAACAATATAGCCAGTGAAAGGGACATTACACAATGACAAAAAAAAAAAAAAAATCAGTGAATTAAAAATAAATGTCCTAAATATATATGTGCACCTAATAAGAGAGCTTCAAACCTATGAAGCGAAAGTGGTAAATGGAAAGTGGAAATAGATACACCTACAGATATAACTGGAGAATTTAACACTTTTCTCTTAGTAACTGATGTAATAGGCAGAAATCTACA
>NW_028020417.1:0-680 GCF_054177405.1 Leptonychotes weddellii
GTTCACTTCTCCGCACGTCCTACCTTCCAGAAAGTGGTCGCTTTTCTGATGAGAGAGTTGTTGCTCTTCTTTTCTTCGATCTCCTGTTGAGTTTGTAGGTGATCAAAATGGTTCAATCCCTATCCAGCTGAATTCCTGAGAGGAGACGAAATCCAGGTCTCCTACTCCTCTGCCATCTTGCTCCACCGGTCTTAAATCCGTCTCTTGACTGCTTTGAGCATATCTGAGGAAAATTCTGGCCCTCTTTAAAGAAATAGAACCTATTCTTCGTGAGGACCAGAGATATTTTAGATTCTTCTTGTACCTTGGAAGATTAATGACAGCCCCCAGTGCATAAAGAAAAGAATAAAAATAATCTCTTGAATGTCTTTCTTTATGCCTGCAGCAGCTAGGAGGGACAACAGCTTCCCACCAGTTCTCAGGAGAAACATCAAGTTGATTCTTTGGCTCACTAGACTAATCCATTCACTCAACAGAATTTGGTGAGTAGCCACCATGTATCAGGCATCACATCGGAAACGTAAAAATAAATAACGCTCTCTCTTTTTGGTTCCTCAGCTGGTCATGGCTCAGTCTTGCCAGAGGCCACAGACATCCCTTAAAAAGTTACTGCTCATCCCTGAATTCTGGCTCCAAGTCTCCAAGTTCCTCTTCCCTCCATCCACTGTGCTACCGCATGC
>NW_028020418.1:0-680 GCF_054177405.1 Leptonychotes weddellii
ATAAATAATCTTAAAAGAAGGGAAGGAGGTTGGCATTCTCCTTGCCAACGGAGCTGAAGGAGAGAGAGAGGAGGGGGTCTGCCAGTGTCTTCACAGCTATAACAAAGGAAAGAAATTAAGGGACATGTGCAAGCAAGATATCAAAGACGATTCCGTCTATCCAGACATCTCAGGCCCCAAAGCTTTGATGAATCAGACAGTGAAATGGAATTTTCTTTAACAGTGATGTTTGCAAAGGAGAGCACCTGCCTATCAGACTGTGAACAGCACTAGATTTTCTTTGTCTACAGTTGCTTAATTTTTTCACTAGGTCCCTTGGGCTGCACATCACACTTAGCTGATGCCAGTCTATTGGGCTGCAGCTTCCCGGGCCCCACCCCAGATCTGCTGAATCACAGTCTGTGACAAGTCGGGCCCAGACGTGTATTTTCTAAAGCTCCCCTGGTGGTTCTGAGAGGCACGAGGGCTGACATGTCACTTTTTGAGGGTAGGAGGCTTCTGAAACCTTTGTGTGCAAGGAGGGATGAGTCTATGTACAGACACAAAGGGGGTACTTCAGAGAGTGGACAGAGTCCTAAAATTATTAAAAATCATAGCATTTACAAAACGGTTTGCCTCACAACCAGTCAGCTTTATTATATGGCTGAATATAAAAAGTTCTTTCCCAAGATGAATTTCGA
>NW_028020419.1:0-680 GCF_054177405.1 Leptonychotes weddellii
CCCTATTTTACACCACTCAAAAAAATTTACTAGAAATTGATTAAAGATTTAAATGTTAAGACCTGAAACCATAAAGTTCTTAAAGAAAACAAAGGGAAAAAAATCCTTGACATTGGTATTGGCAATGATTTTTGGGATATTAACCCAAAAGCACAAGAAAAAAAGCAAAAGTAAATGAGTGGGACTACATCAAACTAAAGCTCCTGCATAGCAAAGGACACCACCAACAAAATGAAAAGCCAACCTATGGAATGGGAGAAAATATATGCAAACCATATATCTGTAAGGGGTTATTATCCAAAATATATAAGGACCTCATACAATAGCAAAAAAAAATTTAAATAATCAGATTAAAAATGGGCAAAGGACCTGAACAGATATTTTTCCAAAGAAGATATACAAATGACCAACAGGTACATGAAAAGGTGCTCAATATCACTAATCATTGTGGAAATGCAAGTCAAAGCCACATGAGATAGCACCTCACACCTGTTAGAGTGGCTAATATCAAAAAGACAAGAGATAACAAGTATTGGCAAGAATGTAAAGAAAGGGGAAACTTTGTGCACTATCTATAAGAGATTGTCTGCATTCCCATGTTCATCACACCATTATTTACAATAGCCAAGACATGGAAACAACCTAAGTGTCTTGTCAACAAATGAATGGATTTAGAAAAT
>NW_028020420.1:0-680 GCF_054177405.1 Leptonychotes weddellii
GGGGAGTGAGTTCCTTAAAAGCGTCGTGGTTCTCCCCTGCTCCGGCTGATGTGAACAGACCTCCCCACGGCCACCCTGCCTGGCGCAGATGTACGTACAGAAAACAGTGACCCGGGAGCATAAGCATTTCCCCTGCCTCGTAACCTCGACATGTAACACGCACACGCGTGTGTGTGAGGGATTGACAGGTACATGGAAAATGGGTGCATTCTTCTTTGACCTCTATCAACGTTGCTCTGATATGGCTTCTTCAGGGGCGCCTGGGTGGCTCAGTCGGTTAAGCCTCTAGCTCTTGGTTTGGGCTCAGGTCATGATCTCAGGGTCGGGAGATTGAGCCCCAGGTCGCGCTCCGTGCTCAGCGGGGAGTCTGCTGCTGGAGATTCTCTGCCTCTGCCCCTCCCCCTGCTTGCACACACTCTCCCTCTCTCTCTCCCTAAAAAAATAAGTAAATCTTTTTAAAACAAATTTGGTTTTTCAAAACGTAATGGCAGCAGCATGCTATTGAAGCGACGGGCTGTTACAGTTTCTAATTTCCAGTCTCAGAACGACCAACGGCACATCGTGATGGGGGTCAGCTGCTAGCAGGGCCTCATGAACCCCCTACAGGAAAGCTCAGGTTTGGCACAGCCAAGTCTGCCGGGGGGCGGAGCACAAAGCTGAGCAAGTCTGAGATGCAGGTG
>NW_028020421.1:0-680 GCF_054177405.1 Leptonychotes weddellii
CATCGGGCTCCCTGCTCGGCGGGGGGTCTGCTTCTCCCTCTGACCCTCCTCCCTCTCATGCTCTCTCCTTCTCTCTCTCAAATAAATAAATAAAATCTTAAAAAAAAAGAAATTATCTAGATTTTAACCTTACATATATAATACCTTCATATGTGCCCTCAATGGAAGGTAAGTAAATTTTATATCCAGGAGCTTTGATATCCACACAATATTGATTGTAATTTTTAAAAACCTGTGTCCTAAGGAAAAAAAATCCTAAATTCGGCAGCTATAATTTTTTAATTGAAAATACAAATAAATGAATTTTCAAGATTGTAATCCTAAAAGAAAAAAAAAGGGGAACTTGGATACACTATAAATGTACAAGTCCCAGCTGTGAGCTAGCTTGGTGGCAATGCCTGTCACCCCATTGATTGGTGACAGTTTTGTTCACTCAACCAAGTCATCTAGGAAGCTCCTCATCCCCTATTTTGCAGCCAGCCCTTCTTCCCTGTCTGTCCCTGCTGAAACTACTCACGTACTCGGGGAATACAATGGGGATATAGTGGTCAGCAAAACAGACCAAGTGGCCCCCTTCGTGCCTTTATCAACTTATGCAGCCCCCCAACAGTGCATTAAGAGTTCCCGTTTCCCCATATCCTAGCTAACACATGGTGTCCTCAGTCTTTTTCATTTTGCAG
>NW_028020422.1:0-680 GCF_054177405.1 Leptonychotes weddellii
GAGGGGCTCCCAGACCCCGCCATGGGGCTGAGCATGGATTCCCAGAATAAGAAAGAGCTGATGCCATCACAAAACTTCTAATCCAGAATCAAGCAAAACAAAAGTTCACTACAGGGAACCAGACGAACTGATGAGGATGATTGTCATTTTTTAACTTTTTGTTTGAAATCATGCTGGTTCCTTTAAGATCTAAGGAAACTCTTTATCTCTTTTCTTAAGCTATCTTTAACTTACAGTAATCTGATAAATTATCTCTGTAAACAGAAATGAAACATTTATGCTTTTCTCCCTGCCTGATCCCTCCAGAATTTGTAAACTTTTATTGAGTGCTCTTATTTTCATTGCAATATAATTCATATATGTGTGTGTGTGTGTGTGTATGCAAATGCATACATTAAATAGGAATCTGTCCTCTTCATAAGAGTATATAGTTTAAAACATTGATTATCAAAGCCTTGACTGGAAGGCCATATTTGAGAATAATATGCATAGAATCAGATATGACCAGATTTAAGGAACTAAAATTGACTTTATCAAACCAGTAAAGCACCCCCAAACCAGCCTGGTCTCTTGCTTACAGAAACAGTTTCTAGCCTCACAGGCGAGTAAGGATGGACACTTTCTGGCAGACCCAGGAAACTTCAAATATGAATACCATATGATTTCACTTATATGTGGAA
>NW_028020423.1:0-680 GCF_054177405.1 Leptonychotes weddellii
AGCTGTTGTAAATGATATATTTTTTGAAATTTGTTTCCAGTTGTACATAGCTAGTAACATAGAAATGTTTGATTTTTGTTTGTTGACCTTGTATCCTGTGACCTTCCTAAACTTGCTTATTCTAGGAGTTTTTTGTTATGAATTCCTGGGATTTTCTTCAGAAACCACAAACGGGGTTTTATTTAGTCTATACTACTCCATAGATCTTTATTTTTTTCTTGCTTCATTGCACTTGCTAGAAAACTAGAAGTGGTGGGGGTGGCTGTCCTTGTCTTGTCTGGTTTTCAAATTTTGATTTGATTGATTCTCAAATTTTGAACCTGCTTATATTTTCACACATGCCAGACTTGGTCATGGCATGTTACTCCCATTTACATATTTGGATTTGTTTGTTGAAGATTTTCGTGTCTGTTCATTTGAGCTATTGGTCTCATCATTGAGATTTTGTGTTATCTTTATCTTGGTTTGGTACCAGGGTAATGCTAGCCTTTTAAAATGAATTGGAAAGTGATTCTTCTACTTTCTAGAAGATATGTGTAGAATTTGTGTTGTTTTCTTTCAGCATTTTATGGGATTTGCCAGTAAGATTTTAAACAACAAATCCAGTTTTTATTTATTTATTTATTTATTTATTTAATTTTTTTTTTAAGTTTTTTTTTATTTATTTGACAGAGAGAGAC
>NW_028020424.1:0-11069 GCF_054177405.1 Leptonychotes weddellii
CCCCCCTCCACTCCAGCAACCCTCACTTTGTTTCCTGAGATTGAGTCTTTTATGGTTTGTCTCCCTCTCCTGTTTTGTCTTCATTTTTCCCTCTCTTCCCCTATGATCCTCTGTCTTGTTTCTCAAATTCCTCGTATCAGTGAGATCATATGATACTTGTCTTTCTCTGACAGATTTATTTCACTTAGCATAATACCCTCTAGTTCCATCCACGTCATTGCAAATGGCAAGATTTCATTTTTTGATGGCTGCGTAATATTCCATGTGTATATATAGCACATCTTCTTTATCCATTCATCTGTTGATGGACATCTAGGCTCTTTCCATAGTTTGGCTACTGTGGACATTGGGGTGCATGTGTCCCTTCAGATCACTACATTTGTATCTTTGGGGTAAATATCCAGTAGTGCAACTGCTGGATCGTATGGTAGCTCTATTTTCAACTTTTTGAGGAACCTCCATACTGTTTTCCAGAGTGGCTGCACCAGCTTGCATTCCCACCAACAGTGTAGGAGGGTCCCCCTAGGAAACAGACTCTTAACTATAGAGAACATAGTGATGGTTACCAGAGGGGAGGGGGTAGGGATATATCCCTCCCCCTCTGCCCCACCCCCTGCATGCCCTCTCTCTCAAATAAATAAAATCTTTAAAAATAAATAAATAAAATGTCTGGATTGATCCTCTACATCTCTTTCTTTTTTATATTTTCTATCTTCTATTTTCCGAAAGATTTTCTTCCAACTTATTATTGATCTGTTCAAATTTTGGAAATCATGTATTTATTTTTCAAAAGTTCTCTTTTGTTTTTTGAGTAGCCTTTTGAATAGCATCTTTGTCTTGTTTTATGGATGCAATACCTTTTCAAATCTCTATGGAAATATTTAAAACTTATTGAAAATTTTCTTTTGTTCCCTGCATTACCCCTGTTTAAGCTTCTATAAAGCCTTATTTTTATCTTGGTCTTTCTCTCATTATATTGAAGGCATGCCATGTATTAAGTATGGGAACCTCTGTGCATTGAAAAGCTGATTGGGCATTCTGTGTACATGAGCAATGTTTGCCAACTGTCAGGTTGGATAAAGTTAATTAAATGTTGAGTTAGGCATTATGATGTGGAAACTCCCAACTCTCCAAACCTGGAGGTCTTTTTTCTGATATCATTCAATTTCTTTAAATTTTTTTTTCCTGGAATAACATCTTGTTGCTGAATGGTCAGTCAGCAGAAGTGTGTGTGGTTTTATTTATTTATCTATCTTGGGGGTCTTTATTTGGACGTTTAACCCCCCTCTATTTTTAGTCCCTCATTTCATCCCTTCCATCTGTATCCTGTGCATCAAGACTCCAAGCTTTGGCTTTATCCTGCTGCATCAGTTACCACTGTTAAAAAGAAAACCATAGGCTCAAAATGGCATCACTTGGGCCAGGCTGAGTCACCAAACTGGGGCTTAAAACCTAACCTAACTGCAGATTCAACCTCCCCCAGAAATAGAACTTAACCTGTCAATCAGAAATTTTCTGAGCAGCACCAATGATATAATTTGTCACATGGGCCCTCTCTATTCCCCAAAAAAGGAAGATGAAGTAATCCATCTAAAAAGGTCCCCTGCCCTTCTCCCTAAGGGAGGGTGACTTTGCCTGAAACAATCCTTTCTTTTCTTTTGCTAGTAACTTTCTTGCCCCATTCTCCTTTCTTTTTATTTTTTTTAATGAAATATAGTTAACACACAATGTTACATGAGTTTCAGGTGTACAACATAGTGAATCAACAATTCTATCCATTATACTATGCTCACCACAAGTGTGGCTACCATCTATCATCATACAATGCTACTGCAATATCATTGACTATATTCTTTATGCTGTGCCTTTTATTCCCGTAACTTATTCATTCCATAATAGGAAGCCTGTATCTCCCATTCCCTATACCCATTTTGCCCATCTCCTACCCCATCCTCCTTTCTATAGAAAGCTTCCATTTCATACAACTTCTTGAAACTCCCCTTTATTTGCTAGATGGGATGCTGCCCAATTCATGAATCACTTAATAAAGCCAATCAGATCTTCAAATTTACTCAGTTGAATTTTGTTACCACCACTCATCTTCCATCTATATTCCACCTTGCAGAATTTTGTTGAAATCTCTCACCCTCTGATGGATTCTCCTGCTCTTGTTATGGGTTTATATGTTCTTTTTATTCCTTCACCATCATTTTGGTGGAGTCTTGAGGAAAGGAGATAAAAACACATATTCAATTTTCCACCTTTAATAAGACTGCTTAATTTCAAAAGTATTTGTGTTACAAACTCCCCTCCTATCCTTGTATATTTGGTCTTGTGAACAGTATAAATTTTCTAGAAGAGTAAAGAAGTGTTTCTGTATATTATGGGAGTAAGGTTCACATAACCTTGGGTGGTTTAAAGTATCCTACTGAGTGATCTGGACAAGGGGAAGTACTAAAGATACTTACGGCACTGTGAGATAAACTCTCTCTTCATGACTTCAGAAGCCTGGTTACTCATTTACAACTGGGATAAGAGAAATGTTCAAATAACTAGAGAAGTTCTATAAAACACTTGTTAAGTTTTTATTCTACTACCGAACCATGTTCCCATAAACCTCTGGTTACCTCTAAATTTCCAACATCTGGAAGAGAACAAGCTATGGTATCACGCAGCCAGCCCCTCCTGCATCCTACTCACTCAAAGAATTTCCCCTTTGAGCAATTATAACATTGGCTGCTTACTCATACCAGATTCCTTACAATTGGCTGGGACTGCAAATAAAACGTTGTTTGCCTATAATGAGGTCAATAAGCTGCTACATAAATGCACACAAGTTCCCAGTCTTAAAACGACACGAAGCATTTGCTATCTTCTTTCCTTTTATTATTTTCATGTGAAACCTGGAGAGTAAACATCCGCCCTGGCCAAAAGAAAAGGTCTTTGAAGGGAGGAAAAAAAAAAACAACCCTAAAATGGGTCTACTGAGTTCTAAAAACCCCGAAACCAAGCAAGCCCGGATTCTTCTTTTGGGACTTGACTCAGCTGGGAAGTCTACCCTCCTTTACAAATTAAAGCTTGCTAAGGATATTACGACCATCCCAACAATAGGTTTCAACGTGGAGATGATCGAGTTGGAAAAGAGTCTTTCACTCACAGTCTGGGATGTTGGAGGACAGGAAAAAATGAGAACCGTGTGGGAGTATTACTGTGAGAACACCAATGGGCTGATGTATGTTGTGGATAGTACAGACAAGCAGTGACTGGAAGACTCCAGGAGAGAGCTGAAGCACATTTTGAAGAATGAACACATTAAAAATGTGCCTGTTGTCCTGTTAGCCAACAAACAGGATGTACCTGGAGCTCTGACTGCCGAGGACATCACCAGAATGTTCAGAGTGAAGAAGCTCTGCAGTGACCGGAACTGGTATGTGCAGCCCTGCTGTGCCATCACCGGGGATGGACTGATGGAGGGGTTCAGGAAATTGACTGGATTTGTGAAAAGCCACATGAAATCAAGAGGAGACACTTTAGCATTCTTTAAGCAGAACTGAGGTCCAAGCAGTGACGTATTGGTGAAATTGAAAGGGTAATTTTTTTCCTATGCCAAGTGAGAAAAGCAAGTTGCCGAGTTAGCAAACTTTTCCTAAAAGGTTATCTCACCTAAATTCAGCTAAAAACTTAGAATAATATCTAGAAAATATTATTTTTGGCCAGGCACTTTAGTAAACTATGTGGTAATGATAGTTGAGAATAAAATCTTACAGTTTTGTGCATGTTGGATAAATAAGAATAATTGTGTTTGGGACCAAATAAATTATTGCTTTATTGTTTTTATATGACTACTAGAACAAAATTTAAGTGAACTGCTAATAGGGTCAGAATTCTTTCAGATGGTTTCCAGCTGTTACAGTATTGAATTTCTACCACACTCCTATGGAACAGCCAGTAAAAAAATAGAACTTTAAATTATGGCGAGGAAAAAGTTTGGTGTTAACACCTTGTAGATCCCTATGCCTTAAATGAAGTTTTTTTCTGGATTCCTGCCAACTCTTTGAAATCTATTGCTGGGAACTTCCTACAGTGAGTCAAACAAGGAACTTCAGGCTGTTAATTGCCCAGAAACATAGGAAGAAGTTTATACCTTAAAGTTCTGGGGATCAGGGTAGCTAGCTCCTTAGAGTTTAGGGCGAGGCCTGGGTTTTGCTCAGCTTGAGGTTATAGCCCCAAGATGGGCTTATGTAGAATTCGGTGGAACAGTCATTACTTGGGAATATATGTACAGCTCACTGCACTGATCAAACAGGAACCAGAGCCAGACTTTAATCTCAGAGTCTTTGCAATTCACAGGAGGAAACAACATAAAGCTAGTAGCTAGAATAGGGCAATAAGTACTATGTGCTATAACAGGAGCAACTCTTTTCTGACCTGGGAAAAAAGGAAGTGCTTCATGCAGGAGGTAGTCTTTAAGAAGGTCCCCAACTCCTAGGGACTCATGAAGGTGGAGGTTAGTCACTGGAAGTTCCCATCACTAGAAGACCCTAAAGAGCCACTGTTGGGGAGGGGAGAAGGAACTGGGGATTGAATTGGAATGCCCCTGACAGGCATCAAACTCCCAGGAAGGTCCTGGTGCTAACAGATGACACTTTCTTCCTGCCCCACCTCTAACAAAGCTCATTTGGGCTAGAAGAAGCATGCCTCAAGCCCTGACAGCAGCCCCTGGGGCTCCAAATCTTAAGGTCACAGAAGAAAATAAATGTTCAAGGGTGCTAGCCCCTGAATTCCTCTCATGGTTTCCTTCTCTCGCCCTAGCCATGATCTTGATAGCAAAGATCTGAGTGCTGCATGGTAGGGATTCAAATATAAAGTAGACATACACATGGTTAACAGTTACCATTGGTTGAATGCTTGTCTGTGCCAGGTGTTGTGTAATCGCTTTCATTCATCTCATTTAATGCTGACAACTGCCTTGAGAGAAATTAGCATTATTATGTCAATTTTACAGAGGAGAGTACTGAGACTAAACAAGGTAACAACAATAACAACCACACAAAACCTACTTTGTATTTTAACTGAGGAGTGGCAGAGTCAAGATTCAAACTCATCTGTCTAACTTCAGGGCCAGTACTGTTACTTGTCATATTGTTCTGTTAATAAGGTATGGTGTCTGTTTTCTATGAGCTTATTATACACAATCAAGAATAAATCCAAGCTAAGGGCACCTGGCTGGCTCAGTCAGTGGAGCATGCGACTCTTGATCTCTGGGTTTTAAGTTTGATCCACACAGTGGGTATAGAGATTACTTAAAAAAATAAAATAAAATCTTCAGAAAAAAAAAGGAATAAATCCAGGCTAAATTAAAAATAAAACTACCATTTGATCCAGCAGTCCTACTACTGGGTATATATCCAAAGGGAATGAAATCACTACCTTGAAGAGGTATCTGCACTTCCATATTAATGGCAACATTATTCACAATAGTCAAAATGTGGAAACAACCTAAGCATCCATCAGTGGATTAATGGATGAATGGATAAAGAAAATGTGGTATGTATACACAATGAAGGCCACAAAAAAGGGAAATCCTGGTCTCTGTGACAACATGGATGAAATCAGAGGGCATTATGTTAAGTGAAATAAGTCAGACACAGAAAGACAAATATTCTGTGATTTCACTTTTATGGGGAATCTAAAACAGCCAAACTCACAGAAACAGAAAGTGGATTCGTGGTTAACAGAGGCTGGGGATGGGGTAAGGGGAAATGGGGAGACATTTGTAATAGGGCACAAACTTTCAATTATAAGATGAGTAAGTTCTGAGGATCTAATGTACACATGGTGACTATAGTTAATAATACTGTATTGCATACTTGAATTTGCTAAGAGAGTAAATCTTAAGCATTCTCATTAAAAAAAAGTAAGGAGGATGTGTTAATTAACTCAATTATGGGAATCCTTTTACAATGTATATCAAATCATCACATTGTGCACTTTAATATATTACTATATATGTAATACATATTACAATTTTATTTGTCAATTATACCTTAGTAAAGCTGGGGGGAAAATAAATGCAGGCCAACATATAATACTTCTATATTAAGAAGGTTCTTTGAGGGGTACCTGGCTCAGTGGGTTAAGCATCTGACTCTGCTCAGGTCATAATCTCAGGGTCCTGAGATCAAGCCCTGCGTCAGGCTCTGCGTTCAGCAGGGAGTCTGCTTGAGATTCTCTCCCTCTCCCTCTGCTCCTCTCTACCCACCCCCCCAATAAATAAATAACATCTTAAAAAAAAAGAAGGTTCTTTGAAAAAACAAGCCAGACAGAATAAATTAAGTGCAATAACAGAGATATAAGAAACATGCTGAGAGACTGGCAAAAAAAGTTTCTGATTTCAGGAAGATCTCAGCGGGGATCTTCAATGTTAAATGCTTGGTAGTAGTTTTGCCTAAGTTCCACAAAATTATTAAAACCACATTAAAAAATGCATCCTCTCTTACCATTTTCCCTATGTGGTTAAAAAAAATCTTCCCAATAATCTTAAAATCAGGAATCACTAACTTACGTCTATAGGAAATGTCTGAATAGAAAACGTCACCTGGTGGTCCTCAGTATTTTCTTATTCTGAATTAAGTGAAGCCCTTGTGGCCTAGTCTTAGCATAATGTAAAATTAAAAAAAAAAAATTCCCCCAAATATAAAAATCAATTAAAATCTTCACTTGAGAAAGCTCTAGCTGTGGGTAGTGGGTGTGCTGGGCAGATACATTCTTAATGTAAGAGCAAAAGTTACAAAGTAGCTTTTCCTACGTCATTTCATCATCTCCCCCAGATGGCAGCTATTCCTCAAAGTCTCTAGCAATCTTGTCTGAGAAACTTGAACATTTCCATGCTTTTCCCCTTTCTTCCCTGGGGTCCAATCTATTTTTTTTCATCAGTCACTTGCTTTCGTTTCAATGTACATTTTACCAATCTTTCCTTTCTTTGGCATTTCCCTCCAGCTTTCCCTAGCATGCTCCTCTTACCCTCAACACACATACAAACACATACCTATACACTCTTCATTCTGATTCACCTAATAAAGCCCCAAATTGAGGGTAGGGGAAAAGATGAGGTGCACAAAAGCAAAATATTCCTTAACAGGCAAGGGGAAAGAGGTTGGGAATATTCATGCCTTGATATTTATTACTGTCACTCGTCTTATTCTCTGTTATCTATACATAACAAGGCAAAACTTTTAATTCATCAAAATAGCACACTGCCATGGATCTGTAGCAAACAAAAGCACATCACTTCTGAAATGTTCCTTCCTTAAAGACTTAAAACTGTGAAAGGTAAATATCAGTTAAATATTTTGATCTGATTTTCTAAGTATTCTCAGGTGGAAAAAAAATCCCAACGGGGTCTAAGAATAAAGAATGACAAATAAATAAAGCATCAGCAGTGACTAATATATGTTAAAATTAATTGGTCAATTAAAAAAGCTGAACATCACTATGTTCTGATGGTGAACAATTTGGCTTTTGCCAAAACAAGAAAGACCGGGAATTTCAGAGTCCTGAAGTTCTTGTACCTTATGGGCGGTACTGGAGGACGATCTGCAGAGGCTTCAGTGTGTTGAGTATGTGAAGGGAGAACCCAAGAAACGGTATATCTGTCATGCTTCTCAAAGAGTTGGCCTGCTCTTGTATGCATGAACTCTCCAGAGGGAAAGAGGGAGAATGGAGAGACAAAATGAGAGAGAGTGAGAGAGAGAGAGGCAAAGGACAGACTTCTCCTTTGGTAGTGCTAATGTGTACTTTAACATAATTTGGGATTGAGTGTCACAGGGGTTTCAGTCCACCAGATGTTTAGCATAGTCTTGACTGTTAACAGATTCAGCTACTTCAAGCAGGAGAATGTGCATTTTACCTTGAAAGTGCCACACAAATATAAAAGTGAGTTATTAGATGACTTAGTATTTTCACAAACATTACCTCATTTTGTTCTCTCAAAATCTTATGCAGAGGCAAAACAAATATTGTCAACACCATTTTAAAGATATGAAGAACTGATTAAGCAGTTATTGAGCCTAGTCCTCTGATTTCCAGGATTTTTTAAAAAGTGTAATTATCATCATACAATGAATTTAACAATAATGTGGCACATGCACTTTTACCATCAAATGTCTGTTTCTGTAAGTCACACAGGACTGGCCAGAGTACTTCTTAGGCCAAAAACCTAGGAACCATCCTCCCTTTTCCCTCAGGTCTTAACATCTATCTGCAAATTCTGTCAGCTCTCCCTTCAAAATACATCTCCCTTCTGGCCATTTCTCAATCTCCATCACTACCACAAGGCCACCACTGATTCTTACCTGGGTGGCTACATTCTCCACGCGGGAGAGGTCTAAAAATGACCATCAGCTCACTTCACTGCCCTGCCTTACAAACCTTTATTCGCTTCTTACCTCATTATGGTACCTTCTTCCTGTTTCTCCCACCTCACTCCCAGAACAGCCAAATTTGCTGTTTCTCCAGCTCAGAATATGCTTTCCTCAGGTCTTCAAATGGTTCACAGCTTCATAGCCTTCAGGTCTCCAAGCAAACATGCACAGGCATTCATTCCCTGAATCCTTATCTAAATGAACCTCCTCATCCCCGCCACTCCCTACCCCCTCCCCCTTACCCCGCTTTATTATTTTACATAGAATTTATCATGGCTTTAAAGCCTATCATTTACTCATTTACTTATTGTCTCTTTCCCTCCCTAGAAGGTAAACTTCATGGGAGCAGGGACTTTGTTTGCTGTTATATCCTAGAACAGATACAGGTACAGAACATAGTGATGTTCAGCTTTAGGACACAAATGGTATTTAAAAGGTATTTGTAGAATGAATGAATGAATGAATGAATGGTCTGAACCATAAAGTGAGGTCTTGTCAGGGCATTAGGATATGTCTCAAGATGGAATATGGATCCCATAATGGAGAGATAATAGAATGGCAGATTTGGACCTAGCACACTCTCAGGGTCCTTGGGTGCAGTGTGCTGGACTGGAATGAACACAGACTTTGGAGCCACGACTAGGTGGGCATTCTGGTTCACCACTTTTTTTGGCTTTCAGGAAGTTTACTTCACCTTTCTGAGTCTCAGACTAGAATGAGACTTGAACAAGAAATAAACTTTTATTGTGTTAAAACCATGGACACTTGGAAGTTGTTACAGCCACCACTGTTTATTACCCTAAACTAGGACCATGCTTCTTGCTCCTCCCATGTGTCCCAACACACTCCTTTTCCCATGCCTCTTTTCCTCATAAATCCCCTCTTCTCGGTCTTCCTACTCATTCTAGGACCCTCATTTGATTCACCCCAGAACAGGAAAGGAAAGGGGAATTTAATTTTTCCTCAACTTTTTATTTTGAAAATTTTCAAGTCTTCAGAAAACTTGAAAGAAAAGTAAAATTAAGACAGGTGTACTTTTCACCTAAATTCACCAGTTATAACAATTTTGCCATGTCTGGGCTCTTTCTCCATCTCTCCCTCTCTCTCCAAACACAAACACACACACACACACACACACACACACACACGATTACAATCATCCTGATACTTCACACCTAAATACTTTATCATCTCTTTAGAACAGACATTCTCTCATATAAGAATACCATTATTACAAATTAAAGTTTAAGCATTAACTAAATATCATCTAATAGTCCATAATCAAATTTCCCTCCAAATAGAACTTATTTTTTTTTAAAGATTTTATTTATTTATTTGAGAGAGAGAATGAGAAAGAGAGAGCACATGAGAGGGGGGAGGGTCAGAAGGAGAAGCAGACTCCCTGCTGAGCAGGAAGCCCGATGTGGGACTCGATCCTGAGACTCCAGGATCATGACCTGAGCCGAAGGCAGTCGCTTAACCAACTGAGCCACCCAGGCGCCCTAGAACTTATTTATAGAACTTATTTTATCCAAGATCTACTGCATTTGGTTATGTCACTTTTTTAGAGTATTTTCCCTGACTTTTGCTAGTTCTTCATGACCTAAAAATTTTTGAAGGCTCTAGGCCAGATCATTTAAAGAAATGTCCCACAGTCTGGGGGCACCTGGGTCGCTCAGTTGGTTAAGTACCCATCTCTTGGTTTCTTTGGCTCAGGTCATGATCTCAGGGTGGTGAGATCAAGCCCTGTGTTGGGCTCACGCTCAGGGCAAAGTTGGCTTGAGATTCTCTCCCTCTCTCCCCCATCCCTCCCCCTTCCCTAAAATAAATAAGTAAATAAATAAAAATCTTAAAAAAAAAAAAAAAGAATGCCCCACAGTCTGAATTTGTCTGATTGTTCCTTCACAATTAAGTTCAGGTTAAACACTTTTGGCAAGAATATTCCACAGCTCAATTAAAAAAAAAAAAAAAGAATATTCCACAGCTGATGTACTTCCTGTTATATCCATTAAGAGACACAGAGTGTCAGTTTGTCCCATTATTGATGATGCTAAATTTGATTACTTCTTTTATGATAGTATCCACTAGATTTCCCCAAGGTAAAAATATAACTTTCCCCTCTGTTCTTAATAAGTAATTTGATATGAGAAGTATATTTTGAGACTGTGTGAATATCCTGTTCCCCAAAGCCTTTCTTTTATTTTTCCATAGATGCTGACTTTTATTATTATTATTATTATTATTATGTTCAGTTAGCCAGCATGTAGATGCTGACTTTAGTTTTTTTTATTATGCTATGTTAATCACCATACATTACATCATTAGTTTTTGATGTAGTGTTCCATGATTCCTTGTTTGCGTATAACACCCAGTGCTCCATGCAGTATGTGCCCTCTTTAATACCCATCACCAGGCTAACCCATCCCCCCACCCCCTCCCCTCTAGAACCCTCAGTTTGTTTCTCAGAGTCCATAGTCTCTCATGGATCGTCTCTCCCTCCGATTTACCCCCCCTTCATTCTTCCCCTCCTGCTATCTTCTTCTTTTTTTTTTTTAAACATATAATGTATTATTTGCTTCAGAGGTACAGATCTGTGATTCAACAGTCTTGCACAATTCACAGCACTCACCATAGCACATACCCTCC
>NW_028020425.1:0-680 GCF_054177405.1 Leptonychotes weddellii
CGGACCTTACTGAGAATGCACTCTTGCAGCTGGACCCAGGAAATGGCTCTGTCTTCCCTTAGCAGGAAAGGTGGCCCAAACCTGAACGATTCAAGGGCAGCAGGTTAGCTCAGCAAAGGAAAGACCAACACCACTCAACAATCATGAGCGTTTGCTCTGCTCAGGAGCACGTCTCCACTGAGTACGAGTTGAGCACCAAGCACGGTTCGAGAATGCCCATCAGAGAACCTCACTGCAGATGGACACACTGCAATATATGCAGAGGTCCAGAAATGCAAAGCCAGAGAGAGACGTGGTGGTCAAAACAGACGGCTGCAAACGATCAGCCAGCTGGGGAGACTCTCTTCCCCACAACAAGGTAAGAGAACTTTGGAGCCAGAGGAAAGCGAGGCAGGGATTAATCCAGAGGGAAGCCGGTCCGGCGGACGCTCTGGTTATGTGCATCAGTATTCTCGGGAGAATGTTTTCCATGACCCAAGCTGATGAACGCACTGCGGTGAGCCTACACTGCCCGGATTGCCAGCACAGTCCCGGCTCAGCCACGGGTACCACGGGACTAATCACCAACCACTGATGTCCCGTGGTCGTACCACACAAGGTTCTACGAAGAGCCAATGGGATTAAGAATGTGACGCTGCTGAATAAACTTTGCTGAAAGCCAGCACGAACCTGAGCTGGTG
>NW_028020426.1:0-680 GCF_054177405.1 Leptonychotes weddellii
GACTCGTTGTCACCGTCTCAAGTCCAGAGCTGGGCTTCCTGTGTCATTCATCGTGTGGGTTTTGACGAACACGTGGCGTCATGCATCCGCCATTACAGTACTATACCTCATTTTTATCTTCAGGGCTGAGGTCAAAAACAGCTTTCGGGTATAGAAAATGAGAGTCGGTAGAACGTTATCACCAATTCCCTGTTCAGGTCGGCTCCGGAAAGTCAGTGTTAAGACAGCTTTGAAAAGACTCAGGAACTTCAGGCAGAGAAAGTGTTGGTCCCAAGGCCCCCACCAGGCTGAGCTCCACACTGGCCCTGGCAGAGACTCTGCCTGTGGCCATCCAGTGTGGTGACCCCAAAACAAGAGAAAGAAGACGCTGGCTGGCAGGGGCTCAGTCGGTGAAGGAGAAGTCCTCTGATGCGCGAGAGGGAGGCTCTGCCACCTGTGTGTGACAGATTCGTCCCTTCTGACTCATGGATGAGCAAGCCTCGGGCCAGGGCTGCCCTCTGAGGCCTGCCCCAGTCCCCCGGGGACTTGACACTTGAAGAAGTGAGCACCCTCCTCATGGCCTCATGGCAGCTCCAGGCCAGACTGCAGGCCCCAACCCTGTGTCTGCCCCGTGCAAGCCAGGTGACTCTGGACATTGTCAAGCAGCCTTGGGGGTCAGTTGCCTCATCTGTAAAACAGAG
>NW_028020427.1:0-680 GCF_054177405.1 Leptonychotes weddellii
TCTTCCTCAATCTAATAAGAACTATAATTTTGCATATTCTGGGCCAGACGGGGATATGTTTTGTATGAAAAAGTTAAAAGTCAATGGATAAGAAGAAAAGCAATAAACTATACTCTAGGCTCATTTTATCACAATTAAAGTTGAGTCGCCCAGATCACCAAAATATTTTCATTTTTATAATACAGAGTACTAGAGAACCTAAACATTTTGACCAAAAAGTTCTTCTAATTAAAAACAAAAAAAAAGGGAATATAGAAGCTGAAGACTTTCTGAAATTCCAGTCCCCAACTAATTAGAAAAAACTTGCCTAATCTGATCAAAGTCCTCAGCTAGTACTAACATAAATAAGTGAATTTAAGTCAATATTTTAATAAAAATTTTACCATTAAAGCCAAGATAAAAGCTATTTCAAAAATCATCTTATTTCCATAAAATCTGAGATTGGTATCTTTTTGGAATTCTATTTGGAGGGTATACAGGAAAGATGCCTGGCATTCAGAGCAAAGCCTAGAAAGGGAGGCATTTGTGATTTGTCTCTTGGGAAGAATTGGTGATGGCTAGAATCAAGGATTGGTTGATATGCTAGGTTAAGAAAGAATAATGAATACAGTTTTGCTACTGACTTAACAATAACAAAGCACAGTCCAGATTTCTACAACCATGAAGACAAGGATTAGGAA
>NW_028020428.1:0-680 GCF_054177405.1 Leptonychotes weddellii
ACTGAGCCACCCAGGTGCCCCTGCAGGGAGTTTTTCTTGAGCTTAGCTTGTTTTGCGTTCTGAGCTCTGAGTTTGTCCTGATCCTTATGGAGACAGAATCGGTGTGTGAAAGACTCCAGATTTTTCACAGTGAGACCTAGTGGGCCAAGACATCTGATTTGCGGTGGACCTCCTCTACAAGGTAAGTGCTTTTTTTTTTTTTCCTGTGATGAGAAATTAAAGATTTACACTCTCAGCGATTTTCAAATATGCAATATAGTATTGTTAACTGTAGTCACCATGCTGTACAGTACATCCCCAGGACTTCTTTCGTAACTGCAAGTTTGTACCTTTTGACCCTCTTCACCTCTTTTGCTAACACCCCCCCCACCCCGCCTCTAACAACCATTAATCTGTTCTATGTTATGAGCTCATGGTGATTGTTTAGATTCCACATATAAGTGAGATCATACAGTTGCTCTTTGATTTTTTTCACGTAGCTTAATGTACTTAATATCCATCCATGTTGCAAGTGGCAAGATTTCTTTCCTTTATATGGCTGCATAATACTCCATGATACATTATATGTCGCTTTTCGCTTATCCATTGATGGACATTTAGGTTTCCATATGGATAAATACCCAGAAGTAGAATTGTTGGATCATAGGTAGTTCTATTTTTAATTTTTTGAGGAACCCTCA
>NW_028020429.1:0-680 GCF_054177405.1 Leptonychotes weddellii
ATCCAAGCATAACACTAAAGAAAGTCCTCAAATTAGAAGGGAAGAGAGCAAGACAGTAAGGATGCCGAATGAAAGAACAAGATTGAGGCCTCATTTACCACGAGCCTATGCTACTTTTGTCTACATTAATAAGACCATGAATATACCATCAAAACCATAAACCTATGCGCATTCATTGAAATGGATATTTTAATAACAATGATACACAAAGGAAACTAGCTGCTATTTAAAGACTCCCTATCATTCCCATCTTAGTCATCAATCATTCAAGTGATGGCAAGGTAGATATATGTGAACTTCTTTTTAAAAATTCAAATTGTGGGGCATCTGAGTAGCTCAGTCACAGTTAAGTGTCTGATCTTGATTTGGGCTCAGGTCACGATCTCAGGTTTATGAGACTGAGCCCTACATAGGGCTCCGTACTGAGCATGGAGCCTACTTACCCTCTGCTCCTCACCCCCTGCTTGCACTCCCTCTCTGAAAAAAAAAAAAAATCAAATATTTGCTTGATTTAGCTATTTAGAAAATGCTCTACAACTGCTCAAGACATTTTGTAAAACGTGAAATAGAAGTATTATAAGTAAAAAGAAAAAAATGCTATAAGTAAGAAAGCAATTTAAAAATGTACTCTCATGTAAGAAAATAGGTCATGAGACTGGGCCCTACGTAGGGTTCCACGC
>NW_028020430.1:0-680 GCF_054177405.1 Leptonychotes weddellii
TTGCCCCAAACACAAAGACAGAAACCTTTGAGGCATGCTTTGGTCATCCTTGACTGCTTCACTTCCTTGCACCTCCACAGCCAGTCTATCACCAAATCACATGTTTTATCCTATGAGGTGACTCTCGAGTTTGCCCATTTCTCATTCCAATGGCCAACATCCTGGTCCAGGCCCATGTGGCTTCAAGCCTGACCCATGGCAAAGCCTTTGATCTGTTCTCCTAGGCTCCAGGGCTTTCTTCTCTCCAATTTACCCATTCCTAGAGCCATGATATATTTGTCAAGCACTACTCTCTATTATTTATATTGTGAAAATAAGACTGTTTTTCTCCCTTTCCAAATATAAAATTAATTCATATTTATTGTGATTTTCAAAATTATGTACTACGTCTAAGAAGTGGTGGTAAGATGTTTTTTATACAACTTGGTCCTCTCTGACTTCCCTATCTAAATGCTTAGAGATGCATCACACTCATATTTTCTTTTTTTTTTTAAAGATTTTATTTATTTATTTGAGAGAGAGAGAATGAGAGAGAGCACATGAGAGGGGGGAGGGTCAGAGGGAGAAGCAGACTCCCCGCCAAGCAGGGAGCCCGATGCGGGACTCGATCCAGGGACTCCAGGATCATGACCTGAGCCGAAGGCAGTCGCTTAACCAACTGAGCCACCCAGGCGCCCCAC
>NW_028020431.1:0-680 GCF_054177405.1 Leptonychotes weddellii
ACTAAAAGTTAGACTTTGAAATTATTTTTATTTCCTGAGAAATTTGTTTTAGGTTTTTAAGACACTCAATCTTTATTAGATGAATTCAACTGAATATTTTTAATCTCGAAATAAAATACAGTATTTGTGAGCAGTTATTTACAAACGTCTAACAAATAAAAGATTTTTTAAATATTAAATTTAGTTTGAATTTGAAATATAAAATTTTGTTTCAAATTATTTAAAAATATTATTCTAATACACTCAGCATGATTTCTATCTTGGATTTTAATCTCTTTTACATGAAATGTAAGTTATCTTTTCAGTATGATCTTAACGTGTTTCTTAAAGAGAAAGACTATATGAACTCACTTGACATGAAATACAGTTGTAGAAAGTAGTCCATTTCTTTGATTTCAGGTCTTCCTTCAATTCATATGTCCTTATGCACATTTGTAATATTCTATTTAATATGATTTTTAAGAATAGAAGAAGTAGGTTCTTGGATCCAAAACACTGTGTAGTGATCATCTGTACCCTTAATTCTTTTTTTTTTTAAATATTTTATTTATTTATTTGAGACAGAGAGAATGAGAGACAGAGAGCATGAGAGGGAGGAGGGTCAGAGGGAGAAGCAAGCTACCCGCTGAGCAAGGAGCCCGATGCGGGACTCGATCCCGGGACTCCAGGATCATGACCCG
>NW_028020432.1:0-679 GCF_054177405.1 Leptonychotes weddellii
TGGATATTCTTTCCTGCTTTGTTGAAGATCAGTTGACCATCAAGTTGAGGGTCCCTATCTGGGTTCTCTGTTCCATTCCACTGATCTGTGTGTCTGTTTTTGTACCTGTACCATACTGTCTTGATGATGACAGCTTTGTAATACAGCTTAAAGTCTGGAATTGTGATGCCACCAGCTTTGATTTTCTTTTTCAACATTCCTTTGGCTATTCAGGGTCTTCTCTGGTTCCATACAAATTTTAAGATTATTTGTTCCAGTTCTGTGAAAAAAAAGTTGATGTTATTTTGATAGGGATTGCATTGAATGTGTAGATTGCTGTAGGTAGCATAGACATTTTAACAATATTTGTTCTTCCAATCCATGAGCATGGAGTGTTTTCCCATTCCTTTGTGTCTTCCTCAATTTCTTTCTTTTTTTAAAAGGTTTTGTTTGTTTTTTTTTTAATGACAGAGAGAGACACAGCAAGAGAGGGAACACAAGCAGGGAGAGTGGGAGAGGGAAAAGCAGGCCTCCCACTGAGCAGGGAGCCTGATGCAGGGCTCGATTTCAGGACTCTGGGATCATGACCTGAGCCGAAGGCAGACGCTTAATGACTGAGCCACCCAGGCTCCTCTGTTCCTTAATTTCTTTCATGAGTATTCTACAGTTTTCTGAGTGCAGATCCTTTGCCTCTTTGGTT
>NW_028020433.1:0-679 GCF_054177405.1 Leptonychotes weddellii
TAAATCTACATAAAGGAAGAGTGTTACAGAAAAAATAAATGAAGGTAAAATATTTTTTTAAATTTTTCTTAGTTGTTCTAGCAAATAGTTTGTTCAGAAACATAATAGTAAAGATATATTCAATGATTATACCTCATGGACAAATGAAATGATTGGCAGCAATGTTAAAAAGGACAGAAGGGAGGAATGGGGAAAACTCTCATAAGGTATTTGCATTACTGGTGAAGAAGTATAATGTTACTTGAAAGTGGACTTGGATTAGTCATAAATGCACATTGCAAACTCTAGGGTAACCACTAATTTTTTTTATCCCACCTCTGGCCTCACCCCTTTCCTGGGCCCAAGTTGTTTTTTTTTTTTACATCTAATTAAAAAGATAGGAGGAAAAAATGTAATCATATAAAATAAATCAGATGAAATGTTCATTTTTAAAAAATTTTTTATTGTTATGTTAATCACCATACATTACATCATTAGCTTTAGACGGAGTGTTCCATGATTCATTGTTTGTGCATAACACCCAGTGCTCCATGCAGAATGTGCCCTCCTTAATACCCATCACCAGGCTAACCCATCCTCCCACCCCCTTCCCCTCTAGAACCCTCAGGTTGTTTTTCAGAGTCCATCATCTCTCATGGTTCATCTACCCCTCCGATTTCCCCCCCTTCATTCTTCCCCT
>NW_028020434.1:0-679 GCF_054177405.1 Leptonychotes weddellii
CAACCCTGTTGGGGCGGAGTTACCCTGCCCCCCTGTGGTGGGGGATGGGCTCAGCGGGAATCAGTCTTTGGGGCTTTTGTTCTCTGGCGCCTTTCCCTGGCGGCTCCGCATCTCTTCCGCGAGTCAGAGCAGAAGAGATCGTTTCCAACCCTCTGCCTCAGAGCAGAGAGACCGCAGTCTGTTCTTCAGTGGGCTCTCCAGGCTACATCGTCTCCGTTTCTGTCCGTGCTGCTATAAACTGCAGCGTCCTGGGTTGTGCGCCCCTCCGCAGCGCCCCCAGTCCTGCCTCCAGGTCAGAGCACCTCTCTGCCCTTTGTGCTTCTAAAACCGCCAGCCACTCCCAGTTCACAGGTGCGACCCCGGGTCTGGTTTTCCACCCTGGGGGCTGCCCTAAAATCCTTTCCTGATGCTGCCGGTCTGCGAGTCTGTGCCCGTCCCCAGCCTGTTACTCACCGGCGGTGTAGGATCCCCACGGCCAGTGTCCCTCCCGCCGCCGTTTATCCTCTGATATCTGCCCGTGGAATCACGGCTCCCCGCTTCGTACCTCAAAACCAACCGCCTGCGATATTCTGTTTGTAGAGATCCAGATCTTCTTATATCTCAGGCTGGTTTCGTTGGTGCTCAGAGTGGTCTGGTAGATATCCAGCTCAATTCTGGGGACCAGTTGAAATAGGGTCC
Organism: Leptonychotes weddellii; assembly: GCF_054177405.1. Taxonomy (NCBI): domain Eukaryota; kingdom Metazoa; phylum Chordata; class Mammalia; order Carnivora; family Phocidae; genus Leptonychotes; species Leptonychotes weddellii. Next base: position 679 of record NW_028020434.1, read on the forward strand.
C
>NW_028020435.1:0-11068 GCF_054177405.1 Leptonychotes weddellii
GTATATATATACAATGGAATATTATGCAGCCATCAAAAAAGTGAAATCTTGCCATTTGCAATGACTTGGATGGAACTAGAGGGTATTAGGCTAAGGGAAATAAGGCAATCAGAGAAAGACAAGTATCATATGATCTCACTGATATGAGGAATTCGAGAAACAAGAGAGAGGGTCATAGGGGAAGCGAGGGAAAAATGAAACAAGATGAAACCAGAGAGGGACACAAACCATAAGAGACTTTTAATCTCAGGAAATCAACTGAGGGTTGTTGAAGTGGAGGGGGGTGGGAGGGATGGGGTGGCTGTGTGATGGACATTGGGGAGGGTATGTACTATGGTGAGCGCTGTGAATTGTGTAATACTGATGAATCACAGACCTGTACCCCTGAAACAAATAATACATTATATGTTAATAAATAAAAAATAAAAGTGAATGTTGCTAATAAAAAAAAAGATAAAAAGCTTCTGCATAGCAGAGGAAACAATCAACAGAACTAAAAGCAACTTACTGCATGGGAGAAAACATTTGCAACTGACATCTCTGATAAAGTGTTAGTATCTAAAATCCATAACAAACTTATCAAACTCAACACCCAAAAAGCAAATAATCCAGTCACGAAATGAGCAGAAGACATGAATAGATATTTTTCCAAAAAAGACACATAGATGGCTAATAGACACATGAAAAGATGTTCAGTATCACTCATCATCAGTGAAACACAAATCAAAACTAGAGATATCACCTTATACCTGTCAGAATTGCTAAAATTAACAATACAGGAAACAACAGATGTTCGCAAGAATGTGGAGAAAGGAAATACTTTTACACTGTTAGCGGTAATGGAAATTGGTGCAGCCACTCTGGAAAACAGTATGGAGGTGCCTCAGAAAGTTAAAAATAGAGCTACCCTACAACCCAGCAATTGCACTACCAGGTATTTACCCAAAGGATACAAAAATAGTGATTTGAAGGGGCACATGCACCCCAATGTTTATAACAGCATTATCAACAACAGCCAAATAATTGAAAGAGCCCAAATGTCCATCAATTGATGAATGATAAAGAAGTTGTGGTACAAGGGGGGGAAATCAGAGGGGGAGACAAACCATGAGAGACTATGGATTCTGAGAAACAAACTGAGGGTTCTAGAGGGGAGGGGGTGGGAGGATGGGTTAGCCTGGTGATGGGTATTAAAGAGGGCACGCACTGCATGGAGCACTGGGTGTTATATGCAAACAATGAATCATGGAACACTACATCAAAAACTAATGATGTAATGTATGGTGATTAACATAACATAATAAAAAAAACAGTTATGTTTGATGTTAACTATACTAGAATTAAAATAAAAAAAAAGTTGTGGTACATATATATACACAATGGAATTATTACTCAACCATAAAAGAGAATGAAATCTTGCCATTTGCCATGACGTGGATGGAGCTAGAGATTATTATATTAAGCGAAATAAGTCAGAGAAAGAAAAATACCACATGATTTCACTCACATGTGGAATTTAAGAAACAGAACAGATGAACATGTGGTTGGGGGGTGGGGGCAGGAAGAGAGAGAGGCAAACCAGAAAACAGACTCTCACCTATAGAGAACAAACAGGTTTGTTAGAGGGGAGGTGGGCTGAGGGATAGAGTAAATAGGTGATGGGTACTTAGGAGGGCACTTGTGATGAGCACTGGGTGTTGTATGTAAGTGCTGAATCACTAAATTCTACACCTGAAACTAACACTACACTGTTTGTTAACTAATCAGAATTTAAATTAAAACTTGAAAAAAGTTAAAAAAATAAAAATAAAGAATGGACAAAGGAGTGAATAGACTTTGAAAAAAAATTTTGAGTATAGTTTGACAAACAATGTTACATTAGCTTTAGGTGTGTAACATAGTGATTCAACACCTCTATACACTGTGCTCACAAGTGCAGCTTCCTCTGTCACCATACAATGCTATTACAAGATCATTGACTATGTTCCCTCTGTTGGATCTTTTATTCCTGTGACTTATTCTAATGAAAACATACTGATGGCCAAGAAAAGGTACTCAACATCATTATTTATCAGGGAATGCAAATCAAAACCATAATGAGATATCACCTCATATGGGTTAGAATGGCTATTGCCCAAAAGACAAGAAATAACAAGTGTTGGTGAGGATGTGAAAAAAAGGAGACCCTTATGTACTATTGGTGGAAAGGTAAATTAGTGCAGACAGTGTGGAAAAGAATATGGAAATTTAGGAAAAGTTTAAAAATAAAACTCCCATATGATCCAACAATTCTACTTTTGGGTATTTGTCCAATGAAAATGAAAATACTGCCTCAAAAAGATATATGTACTCCATGTTCATTACAACATACAATACCCAAGATATGGAAGCAATATAAGTGTCCATCACTGGATGAAAACACAAAGAAATAGTGGTATGCTTATACAATGGAATAGTATTCTGCCATAAAAAAGAAGAAAATCTTGCTACTTGCAACAACATGAAGAGATCTTGAGAGCAGTATGCTAAGTGAAATAGGTCAGACAGAGAAAGACAAATATTGTATGATCTCACTTATTTGTGTAATCTAAACAAAACAAAACCCTGATCTCATAGATATAGAGAAAAGACTGGTAATTGCCAGAGGTGGGGGTGGAGGTGGGAGTGGGGTAATGAGGAGGTACTATTCAAAAGATATAAAGGTTCAGCTATGCAAGAAGAATCAGGTCTACTTCTGTACAACACAGTGCCTATAATTCATAAAACTGTATTATACTCCTAAAAACTATGTGTGAAGAGAGTAGATCTCATATTAAGTGTTCTAACCACAATAAACAAAAAAGACATTACCATCTTCATTTCTTTTAACATCTTCACTTTGAAAGAGTTATTTTCAGTTTCAATAGAACTAAAATTCCACCCAAATAAACTGTATGGTTGGTATTTCCATTCCCTTGACTTTTTAACTTTATAAAGTCTCAGATGGATAGGAATATATGTGTGTTATTTCCAAAGAAACTTTGAGCCTTTCCCTGTGATGACTTATAATTAATCTTTCATACATTTTAAACTTCATAGAGTTTTACAATTATATCACTGATGCAGTAAATTGCTTAAAGAAACAAGTATTCCATGATGCTAAATGAGATAAGTCAAAGAAAGACAAATACTTGTAATGATATCATTTATATGTAGAATCTAGAAAAGCCAAACTCATAAAAGCCCTTGGGGCTGGAGGCTGGAAGGAATTGGGAAGATGTTGTTTAAGGATAAAAACTTGCAACGAGTAGATAAATAAGTCCCAGAGATCAAATGCACAGCATAGTTACCATAGACAATTCTGTATTATATACTTCAAATTTGCTAAGAGACTAGATTTTAATTATTCCCACCACAAAAAAGAAATGATAATTATGTGACATAATAGAGGTGTTGGCTGATGCTACCATAGTAATAATATTGCAATATATAAATGTATCAAAGCAACTTGTTATATACACTTTAAACTTATACAATGTAATATGTCAATTATATCTCAATAAAAATGATTTTAAAAGAAGCCAGCAGGCATCTAACTTAGATAAACCAGTGGTTTTAAAAAAAGACAGTGAAAAATCTACTACTGTATAACAATGTATAAGAAAAAGAACATATTTAATATAGCATGTTTTGAATTTATGGTTTTTATTTTCAAATAAGGCTACCCCCAGTTTGAGAGCATAATTACAAGCACAAACAGTGTCAAGAGACTGAAAAAATAATTCAAATATATAATGTAAGTTGTAGGACTGTTGGCAGAATCGGAAATATCAAACACACAAACTCCCTGAATCACAAGGATACATAAGTTTTATGAAAAGAAAAAATTAACAGGATTAGTCTTTCTTCAAAAGCCCTATAGTGTGGTAATTCTGAGAAGCAGTTAAAATTACAATAAAAAATGACAAAAAAATTGTATCCCATGATATTAATATAATTATATTATAAAAGTTAAATTATCTTCTCACCTGTTCTGGGTTTGCTATGAAGTTTATGGCAGTATGGTGGCGATCATCTTCCTGTAATAAGCTGAAGGTAAACTGATAGTCAATCAAAAGGCTGTCTGTGGGGAGGGAAAAAAATACAATCCTGATATGTACTTTCACAAACTGATAAACAAAAGTTAGGTGAAAACATATTGTATATGAGTATTAAAAATAATTATAATTAATTATTAGTGGCCCATTTAAGACTGGCAAAATATATATCTTTCTCATCAAGCAACAAAAAGCAAAATACAGATATGGAAGAAGTCCTAATTCTTTAAAAATTGTACTTATTACTTCTATTGTCATTACAAAAGTTCTACAAACAGAATAGATATTCTAGAAACTACACAAAAGTAAAAAGAAACTAAAAAGTCATCCATAACCTCACAACTAGAGAAAAATACAGGCAACATTTTGGTGCATTTGATTCCAGCTAAAATTCTGTAGATAGAAAAATAGACAGGCAGACATTTTGGTACCCTACTTTCAAAAAACCAAAATTCCTTGAAAACATGAACTTTAATAGATATATAATGTTTCATCACATACTATAATGCATTTCTTTGTTCCTTTATTATTGTGGTAATTTTTACCTTTAGCAATTTTAAAATGACTCTGTGATAAACATCATTCTACAGAAGTAATTCATTAACAACTGACAAAAAGAAATCAGGGTAAATAATTTTTAATTTTGTTCATGTATAATGTTGAAACCAAGGTGAAACATTTGAGTGTTATATATCATGAGTAGCTTCATATGGTATACAAGAGTGAAGAATTACTCATTAATGTTAAACTGTCACCTTTACAAAAACATTTCAAATTATTTTAAATAGAGATGACTTCTGTTTTTCGGGTACATACCTTTCATGTTATGCCCTCAGCCATTAAACACTATTAAAATAAAAAGTAAAGATAGGAATAATAGCACTGAAATTATTGTTAAAACTATCAAGGCATCATTCTTTATGTTGCTTACTACATATACTTTATAAGATCCACCTTATATATTTCTCATATAATTTAGTGTAAGACAACATTTCATCTTTCTCAGAATTTATATGAGATAATGAGAATTATGCAATTGGTCATATTTCCGATTTTCATCTGACTGCCAGAAACTGCAGAGGTTAATTCAATAGGCCAGTATGTTCTAGGCATTGGAGACACAACAATAAATAATAAAAATTTCTCTCCTCATGCATTATATCCTACTGGATGGACATTAGAAATAAATAAATAACTTAAGTATATAGAATAACAGATGACAATAAGTGTTTTGGAGAATAATAAACCAGTGAAAAGGAGGGAAACTGCTGTCAGGGTAGGAGTGTGGTTGAAATTTTGAGACAGAACATTTAAAGATGAAAGATAGTAGGAATATAAGCCATGGAGTTTACTGAAGAAAATGTAATCCAGGCAGAAGAAACAAATATAAAACTCTCAAAAAAAGAGTAAGTCTTAACTATGAATCTTGTAAAAAACGATGTTGCAAGAAATAGGCCCAGGTGATGGTGGTGAGGGTACTAACAGTGGAGGTTACGAGAAGAGAGGTCAGATACTTGGAATGTACTTGGTAGATTCAACACACAGGATTAGCTGAATAACTGGATGTAACATTTGAAAGAAAGAAAGGTTAAGCTTTTTTGACCCAAGACCACACAAAATGTCAGCATTAACTGAGATGAGTAAGAAGACTAGGTTTTATTTTGGGGGAATCGGAGGAAACATTAGGAGCCTAGTTTTGAAGAAGCAAAGGTTGAGTCACTTATTGAATTTCCAAGTGATACACTGAATCGAGCTTAAGAGCTTGTTTAGTAGATAACAATTTGCAAATCATCAACATTTTAGATGAGATTTGAAACCCTGAAGCCAGGAAATCACCAGCTATAAACAGAGAAGAGGTGCAAGGGATAAGCCCTGAGGCATACCAATGTAAATAATCAGATCCTCAGGAGACGGAGATAGCAACCTATGAGATAGGAATAAAACCAGAATTTAGTGTCATGGGAGTTGTAAATATGTTGTTTAAAAAAGAGAGTAGTGATCACCGTGGTCAGTTCCAGCTGGTAGGGGTTCAGAGGTAAGACTGCAAAACAGAGGAAAGGTTGTACCTATTCAAAATGAAGGAAAAATATGACTGAGGAAATGTAAGCACTTCAAAACTAGTTTCAAGAATCTGTCTGCATAATTCTATTTACTTTTTCCTAGCATGAAACGAAGTATTAAGAAGTCAGGAGGTTGGGGCGCCTGGGTGGCTCAGTCGTTAAGCGTCTGCCTTCGGCTCAGGTCATGATCCCAGGGTCCTGGGATCGAGCCCCACATCGGGCTCCCTGCTCCGCGGGAGGCCTGCTTCTCCCTCTCCCACTCCCCCTGCTGGTGTTCCCTCTCTCGCTGTGTCTCTCTCTGTCAAATAAATAAATAAAATCTTTAAAAAAAAAAAAAAAAGAAGTCAGGAGGTAAGGACTGGTAACAAGGGACACCTCACAGCTATGAGCAGAGGCCGCAGTGCCCCAAGCCTGCAGACATTCTTCTGCCTTTACGGACTCTAGGCCTGTGCCACGATCATGTCCCATCAAATTCTTGGCGGGGCATTCAACTTTGATTTTACTATTCTTTTTATTTATTAGATTTGGAAGTACAAGATCAGCACAACGTATCATTATATATGCTAATGACCAATCCTAATGTCACTTGGGCTAAAAAAATAAGTCTGAATCCTGTGGAACAGAATTACTAGGAGTATTACTCAATTCAAGTGACTAATAAGAGTACCTGTCAGTGAATGTTAATTACTAAAAACTGAAGAAAGTTTGTGGTCCTAACAAAATGATTTCTTTTAAAGCTGCTTAGAATCAAAGTCCTCCAGAAGCCAACTGTGCAATTTTCCACTTAACCTGGATATGATCTATTTCTCCCCACACCAGTTTCAAACATCATGTTGGTATATTTTTAGGAGGGTCACAAATGAATAATTACCTGGCACTAAAAACATGATCTCAATGCTGAAACTCACTCCGAACTTCTTAGGTAAATACAGTACAGGACATAAAACATTAAAATGTAAAATAAGTTTCAAGTTTATGCAAATATATGTAATTTGAAAATAAGATTTGTACTATTTTAATGAACCACTTCCTTATGGTATACAACGGAAAGTCCTGTTTGACTAGTCAACTCAGTTTATTGCATTATCCATAACTAAGGAGTAACAACAAAGTAGCAGGAGGAATAAGTGTGATCAAGAGAGGTGAGAAAACTACTTCTTTTACATTCCATTATACTTAACATACAGTGTTAGTTTCAGGTGTACAATATAGTAATTCAACAGCTCTATACATGACTCAGTGCTCATCAAGCTAAGCATACTCTTAATCCGTTATACTTATTCCAACCCCCACCACCCCCCCCACTGGTAACAATCAGTCTGTTGGTTCTCTATAGTTAAGAGTCTGTTTCTTGGTTTGTCTCCTTTTTTTTTTTAGTTTGTCTCTTTATTTTTCCTTTGTTCATTTGTTTTATTTCTCAAATTCCACACAAGTGAAATTATATGGTATTTGTCTTTCTTTTGCTGACTTATTTCACTTAGTATTATACTCTCCAGATCCATCCATGTTGTTGCAAATGACAAGATTTCATTCCTTTTTATGGTATATGTGCACATAATATGCCATTGTGCACATATACCACAGTTTTATCCATCCATCTATCAATGGACACTTGGGCTGTTTCCATACTTTGGCTATTGTAAATAATGCTGCAATAAATATAGGGATGCATATATCTTTTTGAATTAGTGCTTTCATATTCTTTGGGTAAATACCCAGAAGAAGAATTACTGGATCATATGGTAGTTCAATTTTTATATTTTGAGGTACCTCCATACTGTTTTCCACATTGGCTACACTAGTTTGCATTCACACCAACAGTGCACGTCCTTGAGTAGGTAAAAGGCAATGAGCTCGGAACTGAAGGGATGGCCCAGTGGTTCATTCCCTAGGTTTGTGAAGTTTTTGTTTGTTGGTTGTTTTGCTTCCTATGTATCCCCACCCCAGTGCTAGAGCAGCTACAATCTGGAAACAAGTTTATACCAAAAAAAAAAAAAAAAGTACTAGGAAAATCCTGCTGCTGAGACTGTATGTTGGGTGGAGCCCTGTAAACCATGTTCATCTTGCACTAAGGTGGGCAGAGTTGGAGACTGCATTGCTGCAGGAAATACAGCCAAGTGTTAAGTTTTACTAAACCTCAGTAACATACACAACTTTCAAATGATATTATATATACTACAAAAGGATATATAATATATATATAAAAGTACATGCACTATACTTTTCAGCGTATTTTAAATTTTCATAATTTAAAAAGTGTAAACTGTACACTGCATGTTTAAATATATTACTGGCTAGAAACAATTATTTGAAAACTTTGTGAATAGAAAAATACCAAAGGGATATATGTCACAACTTGAAGAAACCATAAACCCTATATAAATGAATCCTCTGATTTTACAGACTGAGCCCTGAAGTTTGGAACAACTGTAAATGATACAACCAACTCTTAAATATTTTGGCTAACAATCAGCAATCTCTGATAATTCGGGGAAAATTAGAAGTTTGCAATTAATTTCACAACTGTACCTAAAAATGAAGCCTACAAATATGGGTAAAAGATGTAAAAAATAGTCACTCTTCTTTACAGTTCTTTCACTTTTTGTATGAACATGGTAGAACTTAATGTGAATATGAAACTGTTCATAATTCTGGCTGCAAATTCTAATTGTATAGATTGTTTTTAAAAGCATTAAGACCTGCAGTGTCACAGAGCACTGTGAATTGTGTAAGACTGTTGAATCACAGACCTGTACCTCTGAAACAAATAATACATTATATGTTTTAAAAAAAAAAGAAGAAGAAGAAGATAGTGGGAAGGGAAAAATGAAGGGGGGGAAATCGGACAGGGAGACGAACCATGAGAGACTGTGGACTCTGAGAAACAAACTGAGGGTTCTAGAGGGGAGGGGGGTTGGGGGGATGCATTAGCCTGGTGATGGGTATTAAGGAGGGCATGTATTGCATGGAGCACTGGGTGTTATACGCAAACAATGAATCATGGAACACTACATCAAAAACTAATGATGTAATGTACGGTGATTAACATAACATAATAAAATAGAAAAAAAAAAAAAAACCTGCAGTGTCCATCCAATGTACGAGCCACTATCCATATTAACTATTGGGCACTTGAAATGTGGTTAATTAATTTATTTTTCATTTATTTATTTGACAGAGAGAGAGCACAAGCAGGGGGAGCGGTAGTCAGAGGGAGAAGCAGGCTCCCCACTGAGCAGGGAGCCCGATGCAGGACTCTATCCCAGGACCCCGGGATCATGACCTGAGCTGAAGGCAGTCACTTAACTGACTGAGCCACCCAGGTGCCCCTAACTGTATAGATTTTAAAAAGTGAAAACAAAGAGAAAAAAAGTTGACATCTTTTATCTTGTTAGTTTGACTTGAATAATGAGAAAGAAAAATATCTATTTGTGAACATAGAGTATATATCTTATTATATATATAAGTATATATAATAATTTAACATGAGTAAACTGTCTAATCATTTAAAAATATCTATTTGGTATGCATCAAAGGAAAAGGAAAATCTAAAAAACGCCACAAAATTAAAGATGAAAGATGAGATAATAACACTGAAGACCACAATAAAAAGGAGCTAAATAAACTAAAATTGTAAAAAAAATACAGAAACAAAATGTAATAAAATAATGGTAAAATTAAACATAATAACAGAATCAGAAAATAAAATAATTAAAACAATATAAGACAGAATCAGTGCTATGTAGGTCAAATCTGAAAAAGCCTCCCAGAATAGAACAGAGATGAACATCACTCAAGAGGAGTAATAGGCATAGAAATGTTCAATATATGCATGACTAATGTTGTTAAAGAAGACATCATAACAAATTGAAAAAGTACATATGATATATACATATTATATACATATATGTTATATGATAGAAAAGATCTGTTGAAGACTGAAACCTAAATACTGAAATACCTTGTATAAAAAATAAAAAGAATCCATCATTATTCATAATAGCCCAAAAGTAAAAACAACCCAAATGTCCATCAGTTGGTAAATGGTAAAAAAAAATGCAATATGCCCACACATTGGAATATTATTTTGCCATTAAAAGGAATGAAGTACTGATACTCAGTATAACATGAATGACTCTTGAAACATGATAAATAAAAGAAGTCAGTCACAAAAGACCATACATTCCACAATATCATTTATATATATATCAGAGTAGACAAATCCATAGAGACAGAAAGAAGATTGTTAGGGTTTGGGGGAAGAAAGAATGAGGATTGACTGTTATATATGTACTGGTTTCTCTTAGGAGTGATGAAAATGTTCTAAAATTAGATTATGGGGATGGTCACACAACTTTCCAGATATACTAAAAGACACTGAATTGTACACTTTAAAAAGAGTGAGATTTGAAGTATATGAATTATATCCCAATAAAGCTGTTATTTAAAAAATATACTGACATCTGAGCATGTTCCTGTGTACAGGCATGTGGGGACATGCACACACACATTCACATGGGCAAATGAGTTATTTACAAAGGAAGATGAAGCAAGATGACGAGTGTTCTTAAGTAACAATATATATCAAAAGAAAAGGAACGGGAGCAATATTTATGGAATATGTATACTCAGCCATGCTGTCTACACAGAAAAACAACATAGTGATAAATTTCAGATAAGCAAATGTCCTAGAAGGACATGATCTATATACTCTCCTGAAAAAAAATTATTCATCACATTCTACAACTAAGAGACAAATACAAATAAGGAAACAGCATAAAAAAAAAGGTCTGGTAGAAAGGACTGGCATGATATATTCAGAGAACTAAATGAGAAAAATATGCAGCCAAGAATACTATATCCAGCTAGGCTGTCATTGAAAATAGAAGGAGAGATAAAGAGCTTCCAGGACAAACAAAAACTAAAGGAATT